>NW_023415454.1:0-36440 GCF_013373865.1 Monomorium pharaonis | reverse complement strand
TTTACATGTCATCTATCCTCCGCCGCACTGAAATCTCGAAATTTTTCGGCGTGATAGGATAACTAACATGACGTAACACACGATAAGCTGCAATTTGAAACAGATCGCGAGCGACGATATCGGAAAATTAAACTCGTTATCTAGGTGCTCGTAGTTACGTGATAACTATTCATAGAAAGGCGAATTTCTGTAGAATTGTATCTATATATCAATGAAATGTTATATTCAAGATAATAAATATTATGCAACACGATGTGGACGAGATTTTGTTATTTTTTAAGTCATAACTGTGGCAATATTAAATGTCTAGTAACCGGCATATGTAACAAAGTAGACGAGCCAGATTGAATTCTCTATAAGGATTGACGATATAATAATAAAGGTATAATAAAAAAACTTGTAAAATATCTGAATGAGGACCTAACCGGATACTTAAAAATTTCCTGAAACGTTTTAAATTAATTTATAAAATAAATGTAAAAAAATCTTACCTAAAATACACGTTTCTTAAGTTCTTAAAAGAATATTATCAAAACATAAACTATAATCTAGTTCTGTAATCAATTTCTTAAATGTTTATTTTTATAATATAAAAAATCTACATTATAAATTGTAAAGTATTTAAAAATTACAATTTTAACACTAATAAAAAACATTTTAAGATCATTAATAAGTTTTTGCATATAAGTGTCTCAATGCAGGGATATATTAGGTAGGGATATATTTGCTTTTTTAAATCAGTATTTCTTCAATAATTCTTTGAAATCAATTTTCAGCACAAGGAGCGAACATCGTAAATTACAACATAGTCAATTCCAATGGAGTGAAGATCGGCTCGCGCACGAGCTACATATGCAATGTAAATCAGTACCCGGCGAGCAATAACGCGACAGCACAATCCGAGACAGCTTCGAAACCCAAGTACCGGTCGATGCCCGAGAACGTGGAGGAACTGAGCACGTGTGAGGAAGAGCTCGGGTTCGATGAAATGCTCGTTATTAAGACACACGTTGGGCACGGATGGCGGGATGTCGCAAGGAGACTCTCGTATTCAGACGGCCAGATCGACCAATTCGAGGAAAATTACAGGCACAAGGGTATCGACGAGGTGAATATCAAACTCTAAGAATCCAATATTCCATTTAGGATGATTCATCTTCGTCAAACTATCTTGTTTGAGCAAGATATTTGAAATTCAACCGATCCAAAATTGATTACTATCAATAAAACATTAAATATATTCACGTACTTAAATGTTTCACACGAAAATTACAAACTTCTCATAAATACGTACTAATAACGAGCGATTTATGCTAATTCTCATCTATATATGATGATTTCAGGTAATCTATCAGTTACTGCTTGACTGGAAGCAAGCCAATACACGGGATGCTCAACTTGGCACATTAGTTAACATATTGTGGTCTTGTCAGGAGTATGACTGCGTCGAGCGATTAGTTGCAATTCGCAAGAATCCGTCTTAATTGGACGCGACACATAAAAATTCCTACACTTGTACATACATACATACATTTACGTAAACAATTGTGATTTTTTTTACTCGAAGTAACATTTTTATATACATTTTATTTTATATATAACGTGCAGACGTATCTTAAAAGACACGGTATACCAATTGCAAATATTGTTTACATTTGCCTAATGTGTCAGATTGACCGAAAAAATATTGTTGATTGGATTAATTCGCATTTGGCATACGGTTTAGCATTGTATGTTGAAATCGCAATGAGTCTGCACTTCAAGGGCGAACATGATCTGGTTAATAATACGAGGACATGAACAAACGCATCTATAGCCTCATTTCGCGATATACATGTCTACACATAATATTATAACGTGTATGTATATATGCATTTCTTTTTATATTCATCTCTAATCCATTTTGTAAAATTTGGTAAGAGAATAAACATGTAATTCATCAAATATTATATATTTCTTTCAATTATACAAGTCCATAACATTCAAAACATATATGCTTTAGTATCACACATTCAAATTTAGCATTGTCTAAAAGTAAAAATGCATGCACGTGCATACAGCCGTGTCTTATAATAAATATATTTTACTTTTTAATTTTATTTATCTTACTTTTTTCTTTTTTATACTTACATTTTTTAATTCTTAAATTTTCTTAAAGATAAATACATATTCCATACATTTTTACAATTTCTTTTTTCAAACGTTTTATAAAAGTTTTATAGAAAAATACAAAATTTTTATATCATTAAAATGTGCACAAAAAAGAATAATTATAAATATTGCTGTAAAATAAATTAATCAACTTCGTCTATTAAACAAAATTAAATATATATTCAATATTTAAATATATAATCCATTTGCACATTTCTAACAGATTTTTTGACAAATATTAATTTATCATCTTTCACGCAAAATATCTCCATAAATATTCACAAATTTTCTAATAATTTTTCTTTTAATGCTAATGCTATTTCGTACGTATCGATAAAAAATATATTATGTCTTTTTTACAAAGAAACAATTTATTTAAATACACAAAACTGCAATATATTAAACAAATTGATAAATAATAATTTAATTAAATATGTATTGAGGTGAACAAATTTCTCGTTAATAATTAAAAATACATTAATTTTGTAATTTAAGTACAAACAAAATATAAAATTAATGTGAAATAATTGATTAAATACATATTACATATTCAGTACAAATTCAATGTAAAAAGAAATAAATATAAATATGTCAAAAAAGAATAGCAAATGTGGCTAGTGGAATTAAAATAATACAAAGTTATGTGTGTAATAATTAATCAATGACATAAATGCATGACACGTTCAATCGTACTTAAATTAACTAAAATTCTTATTTTATTAATCTACAATTTAATCTGAAACAGCTTTAATTTCGGGTAACACGCGATTTGTCGATACCGTAATCATCGTATTATTCACATCACTATCGTCTATCACTTTGTTGAAGATTTCATTTTTACATTTTTCAAATTCCTCTACCATTTCATGGAGTTCTCGATCACCATTTATGGTTATAACCGGTGACGGTACTGGCTTTAGAGTTTGATGATAGAGCCAATCATCATGGATCTGATGGATTTGCTTTAGATATTCTAATGAGATAGCATTTTCCTCTTTACGACCTCGTTGTTTCATTCTGTCATATACGATCTCAGGTGTTGTCCTCAAGTATACTATTTAGCAACATAGACAATATGAACGAAATATAGATATTTTCATTAATTATAATAATTCTAAAATCTATATATATCACATATGTACCTATCAAATCGGTTTCTATATTATTGGCATTTTTCAAACACCAATCATACCAATTTTCTAAGACAGTTACTTCAACATCACGCAATACATTTCTGCGTTTCAAATTTTCGACAAAACACATTGCACTGTAAACGGATCTCTCCATAATTTTGTATGGTGATGGGGTCTTACAAGTGTGCAATTGGAGCATAGTCAATTGTACATATGATTGAAATAAAAAGGCATAACGACGCGGTTCGCTATACATTAATTCCTGTAATACATTTTACTCATTATTATTAATGTATATTCACAATAATGAAGACAATAATATTTTATATTAAAATTGCACGATAGTATAGTTGTAAGATAATAATGTAATTATTTTTTTCACTATACATTTGCCTAATGTAGAGCCATTACACAAATCAATCAACAAAAAAATAAAATTTTAGGGAAAGCTGGAGACGTTTATTTTACTAACAAAAAGACAATAATTTTTGAATCATAAAATTTTTTAATTTCTTTTATAGATTTGGAAACCCTTCTCTAGAATGAAAGTATATGCATTATTACTACCAGTCTGTATTACGAAGTATATACCGAAAACGGAAAAAATTGCTAATTCGTGTATTTTTAGTTGAGTGTGATATCTAGAGTCACATTGTAACAATATTTGCCTAATATAAAAAATCTACAAATTGTATTTACGAAATTCGAATTTATGAACTGGTAAACAACAAAAATAACGTCGACTTTAACATATTAGATTTTTATGCCTAATTGAGACAAAAGCGCACCACGAAAATTTAGGTTATATACGTATAAAAAGTCGACAAATAAAGCAATATAAAAAATGTTTTCTCATTTTAGGTATAAAGTCCAATTAACAGACTGATATTAATATGTGTATTTTAATTCTGAAAAATGGTTTTTAAATCAGTAAAAGAAAAACACGAAATTTTATTAATAATGTGCACGAATGATTCTACATTATTGATCCCAATTAAGTTTGAGGGGGTACTCTAGCATCCCCTTAGCATAATTACATTTTTAAGGAAAAAAGATATTTTAAATAAATTTATATGAAAATTAATCCTAAAAAAATATCAATTTGTAACGTATTTGTTTGAAATTTTATTATTTTAATATTTTTCTGAAAATCATTTACTAGTAAATGTGCGACTGGTGTAATGACCCTATAAAAATTTGAGATATTTTAAAATAAAAATAAAATAAAACATTGTCTTTAGTAATATTTAATAATATTTACTCATTACTATTGTAATTTTTTACAAATATTTATTTTAAAAAATCAAATATGTTTATTAGATTATCTTTAAAATTTTAATTTAACAGAAATATTGTCTATCTCACCAGAAGATTCGTCCCAGACACGTCACGCCAGAGCTCAACTGGCTCTTCTAGTACTGTAACATTGTCAAATTTCTTAAAATGGCTTAAAAACGTTGTTTTACCACTTCCTATGTTGCCTTCCACGCATACAGTGAAAGGACGTTTGTAGAGTTTACCAATGGAGCCAGACATCTTTATGAAGGCTTCAAGAGCTGCTTTACCTAAACAGACAATAACGTTCAGCTTTACTGCCCAGTACTAGAGATGTACTGAAGATCTGCTTGATTCTGCTTGTAAGAAAATGACGTGCTATCATATATAATGCAAACAGTAACAGTAATACTTCAAATAAGATAACTACTTTCTTGGAATTTTATCAACAAAGTTCTCTCATGTAACTAAATATAATGATAATATAATGATATTGATGATATCAATGGAAAAATGTTATATATCTTTATTAAATATTGATCATTTTATTATAATACATATTCTCTGTTCACATTATTCAGTAAAGATTCTCTTTTATATATAAGGTGTTAAAAAAAGTATTTAACATTTACACATGATAGATAATGTACACCATAATTAAAAAATAATAACAGAACAAGCGCAGTAGGTAATGCACCAAATTATGAAAATATAGATTCTTCAAAATTCAAACCAGTATGTTTCAATTCCTTTTTTTAACCATTTTTTTATATGTTAGGATCACAATTTGCTTATTGACTACTACATGTTACAGTAGTTGGATAGATACATCTAGCTGGTATAAATTCAGTAATTGCTTGTAAAGTCTTCTTCAAATAAAAGTAGCTCATATGACAGCGGATATTTTTCTTATGTTGCCCTTCAAGTGCAACTTTTCATATTAAATATCAATACAGATAAGGTATATGAAATTATTGAGGACACATTCAGAACGTGGTTAGTAAATACTAAGGTGAATTTTTATGCCACATGATATAAGGATCTAATGTTGCAAGAGTCTGTGTTCTTCTCGTCTGTAAAATGGCTTTAAGAGCAGTTATTCAATCCTTATCATATCCAACTAGTGTGCGACACCGAGTAGCACTATAATAGTCTCTAATATCTTTAATTTTTTGTCTTAACTCAACTAAATATTTATATATATATATGACTAATATAAACCTAGAGGTAAAAATATTATTAATGTAACAAATTTTTCATTAATCTCACAGATCTTAATTATTTTTAAATTATTATAATGATTAAGAATCTATCATTCGCTAAAAGTACATTTGCAATGCTTCTCAATCATTGAAATATTTATAATAAAATTTATTCTTTATTATCAACATTTTATATTCAAATTTATTGAGTTTTAAAACACGCTTCAAGTATGTGCTTTATGAGCAGGAAATATCTGAATAAAATGTAATTGTTTTGAATTAAAGCAATTATTAAAACTGAAAGGTAAAAAGAGTATTTGCGCAAAGTAATAAATAAAGCAACAATCCAACAAAATAAAATTATCGTCATTGTTACACATATAACTTATTAAAATGCTATGATCTTCATTAACACGCATTATTACTTTATTACTTATTTTTGTATATATTATTAGAGAAAGAGAAAAAGGTAACATAAAATGTCTTACAGGGGGAATTTAATAAATTCCCAGCGATCAACAATTAAACAATTACACGTTCGATTCTCAGTTCACATTACACATTTTGTCACTCACCAACGGAATTACCGTGCGGTCGTTCACTCGTTTGCAATTCGAAATCAGCTGATACCCAAATCAACGCTGGATCAAATAACAAACGCACGGGGGGAGCTGACGCAGGTCAACCGCGGCTCTTGACGAAAATGCAGTTCGGAACGTCGCTGATCCTCGATCCTTCGGCTCAATAAAGCGGGAACGACACGCAGGCGACACGCACCAGTGAATTGCCGCGCAGCTTTCCCGCCAAAAACAAAACGCGAGCGCCATCTCGTGGGCAGACAGCTCGCCGCGCGCATCCGTCCACTCAGCTGCACCTCCCTCCTCTCCTCCCGCTGCCAGGAGGGGAAGCTCGATCGCGTATCTTTGCTGCGAAAGAAGCGCAGCTAAGGTTGAACTGAGCATGCACGGTCAACTCCTATCTGAAATTTCAGGCCGCGTTAGTTCATTCTGGTATATTCGGCCAGGTGGCGCTTATATCACTTTAACGGTCAGAACTTAGATTTGTGATCAGAACGTGATATATATTACGGATATCTCTTGTGAAGATTTTTAATTTACAATAGAAAAAAAGAAATTGGTATAAAGTGCGTGTGGAACGTGTATAAAGAATATCAACAATATTATCTGATAAGGTAAGTTGCATATGAAATATAAAAATAAAAATATCACAGATAATAGAGGTAATCGATAATAGAGGTTATGTTAGTTTTAGTAGTATAGTTTTATATTTTACATATCAATTTTATATTTTAATAAAATGTTTTGCATATATTTTTGTAAACAGAATTTGTGCTAATTTTATAAGTACAATTTTTTGCAATGTCTGTCAGATTATAAAAACACAATAATTATTTGTGCACGTGTGCCTAAAGATAATAAAGACATAATTTTTAAGATTCTTTTATTTTTAGTTTGCAGTTTTCAATTTTAATCATGGTTGAATGGATTTGTATTGTACCAGGCTGTAAATCTAATTCAAAGGCTCCTGGTCATTTTTTTCCAAAGAATCCAAAGTTATCACAAAAGTGGAAAGAAATTGTAAACAATAGTATTCTTTTAAATTTATCATCAGAAGAATTAACAAAATACAGAGTATGCCACTTACATTTTTTGCCTGAAGATTATATTTACTCTTTAAATCGTCGAAGACTGAAGCATAATTCAGTACCTAGAGTAAATATAAGTTATATGCATACAGTTAACATAGAGGTAAATGATATAAATATAAGTGAGCAACATTCACAATCTGAAACAAATATAACTGAGTTGTATTTACAGTCTGGACAAAATACAACTGAGCAACATTCACATAATGCAGTACCTATTGAAAATATATATAATACGCAAACAGTTAATACAGAAGTGAATGATATAAATATAACCGAGCAACATTTACAACCTGAGACAAATACAATTGAGTTGCATTTACAGTTAGAACCAAATATAACTGAGCAACATTCACAATCTGAGATAAGTACAGCTGAGTTACATTTACAGACAGGATCAACTACAACTGAATTACATTCACAATCTCAAGAAAGTAATCAATCTAATGAGATTTTTACAAGTAATTTTCTATGTGCAGAAAAGAATCCATTGCAAAATGATCAAAATAATATCACAAATAACACAGTTAATTGTCCAAGTACATCAAGAAACTCAAGAAATATTCTTGAATCCGTTACAAGACAATGCCATTTAACACCTAAAGCACAGAAAATATATAAGAAAGCTATAATGTTAGCGAAAGAAAGAAACCGAATGAAAAGCCGAATAATAGATTATAAAACACGCTTGAAAGATGCCAAAAAGTTATTAAATTCACCATTTTGTAAACAGTTTAATAGTTTAACTCCAACGCAAAGATTATTTTTTAATATGCAATTACGAAACACAAATTATTCTCCAAAGGTAGATTTCAAAGTATTATTTAATGAATTAAAATCATCGTTACAGGCAACATGCCCAGAACGAAGTTCAAAATATTTGAGCAATATATCTTTCGTACCAAAAGCATACAATTAATTGTAAATCTTTGATATAATATTATATCTTATTATAGTTGAAAACTTGCTGCAATAGTGAGATACATTTTGTAAAAACGAAGAAAATAAATTATTCTAAAATTATATTTTAAAAATAGACTGAACAGTGACAATATATACCTATAGCATATTGCAATAAATATTTGGTATTTATTGTAATATTGCATATTGTAATAAATATCTAGCACACAATAATAGATATCTATTACAATATGATACCAGATTATCCTTTGAATATGTTTTTGTAATTTTTTTCTTTTTTTACTAAATGTGTGTTAGCCTATTGTAGTAATTCTTCAAGTCTATTGTTGTAAATAGTATTACTGTGTAAATTTGTAATTTTTTATTATTTGTGAAAGATATACTTGCGCAAATGCAAAAAAAATTTTTACATAAAAAAATTCAATTATTACGAAAATTTTATATTTATTAGAAAAACTTTTGAAAACTATTTTATTATTATTTGTATATAGGGAAGAAGATTTACGATTGATGAAAAAATTTTAGCACTGTCGTTGTATAAACAATCAGGATCTTGTTATAAACTATTATCAAAATTATTTGTTTTACCAAGTGCTACAACTCTCAAATGTTTGTTACGGACAATTTCTTTACAACCAGGAATTAATAAATTTATTTTTGAGCATCTTCAGCAGCATGTTGCAGAAATGAATGAAAGAGACAAATTATGTATTTTAATGTGGGACGAGATGTCGTTAGAAGCCAATTTGCAATATGATCAACTAGATGATAAAATAATTGGCTTTGAAGATTGGGGACATAGACGCACATCATTGATAGCCGATCATGTATTGGTTTTTATGGCACGAGGAGTTCTGAAAGGATGGAAAATTCCACTGTGTTATAATTTTTGTAAAAGTCAAACAAAATCTGCACAGCTATTAAGATGTATCAAGGAAATTATAAAAAAATTAACTCAAGCTGGTTTAACAATTATCACAACTGTATGCGACCAAGGAGGGCCAAATATGACATGTATTAATAAACTTCTTGAGGAATCAAGAAGGAAATGTATACAAACAGGTCAAGAAGATCGTAAGTATTGTTTTAATTTTTATATAATATATAATAAATAACATGTGCATAGAACAAAACTGATACTTAAACGATATATAATACGTAAATAATTTTTTATTTTTTAAGGAGGTAATGTTGAACTTTTTGGACAAAATATTGTTCCCATCTATGATCCACCACATCTTTTGAAAGGAATTCGCAATAATTTATTATTTAAAAATTTGGAAATTAATATAACTAAGAACACAAAAACAAACGAACGACAGTTAGCATCATGGGATATTATTGAATTAGCATATAAAATGGATATTAACACGAATACATTAAATCGTCAATTGCCAAGATTAACTGATGAACATGTAATTAAATCAAAGATAAAAAAGATGAAAGTTAAGTGTGCTGCTCAAATTTTTAGTGCAAGATTATCAGCTTATATTGAATACAACAGCAAAATCAAAGGTAATTGAATAAGTGATAATTATTACTTTTGTTAATTTATTATTGAATTGCATAATATATTAATATGTACTTTATTTATCTTTGCAGGAGGATTTATCGACTCACAAATTGGTCCGCTACAAATACCAAACAAAGCAGGATATGATACAGCAATAGTTTTAGATTTTTTTAACAAAGTTTTTGATTCCGTTAACGCACACACTTTGCGTCCAGAAACTCCTTTACGTGTTGCAGTAACTGAAAATAGCAAACATCATGATTTTTGGCCATATGCTATTAAATTATTATCCAACATGCGGTATGTAGATCCAAAAACTAAGCAACCAGTTAAATGTATACCATCACTGAAAAATTGGATTTTTACATTACGTGGATTTCGAAAAATTTGGAAAATAGCTAATAACGCAGGTATGCAATTTTTAAAAACGCGAAATATTAATCAAGATCCTTTAGAAAACTTTTTTGGCATGATTCGCAGCCATGGACGCAGAAATATTAATCCTTCATGTAGTCAATTCTGTGGGTCGTTTAAAACACTTTTAATCAATAATTTAACTTCAAAACAGTCTATGGGTTCTAACTGTGAAAACAAAAATGATGGTGATTTGTTATTTACATTAAAACAATTTGTGACAAACGTTTCTCACGAAAATAATACAGAAGAAATAGAAGAAGATTATATTCAATCACATCAAATTGCACATGAAACAATAGTACACAAGTCATCTCATAAAAATGGTCAAGTATATGTTGCTGGCTGGATTGCAAAAAAGATTTTGTCATTAAAACAATTTAAAAATTGTCCAGAATGTAAACAAAATCTTTTAGCGACAGACACAACATGTGAAGAATATGCAGAGATAGCTTATAAAGAATATGTACAAGAAAAACCGTCATTAATTTATCCATCCATGTCTTTTTTAAAATATGCATTTATTGAAGCCGATAATATTTTAAATCAAAATATTTCTTTATTATGTTTTCGTAGAAACGTTTCTGCCTTATTACAGGCACGTTTGAACGATAAATTAAATTTAGATTTTTTAAAATGTAATCAACATAAAATAGAATTAAAAAAAGCTGTAATTCAAAAAATTACAAGATTATATTTATTTAATTTTTGTAAAACAATTAACAAAATTTTATCAGGTCGAGATACTAGACATTTAGGAACAAATATGATATTGACACAAGCAATTGAACTTTATAAAAAGAAGCAAAGTCGATATAAAAAAATATTAAAAATATAAATATTATATTTTATAGCTTTAATAGCACGTTATTTGTTCTTAAGTTCTGTCAATACATGTTTCTAAGCATGTCTTTAAAAATAAAAATATTATATAGAATAGTTTTGTCTTTTTATTTGTATTATTCCTTAGTATTTAATATAAGTATAAATTTAATACTCGAAGTATTTATTTTGTTAGTAATTAATTATTTATTTGTAATGTTTTAATACACCAAAATTAAAATATTCCAAATAAATATTACTAACTAAATAAAAACTACGGTATTAAATTTCTCTAAGAAATATTAATAAATATATATATATACTATATTAGAGGTCGGCCATATTGAATATTAGTTTGTCTATGTATATTCGCCCAGGTGGCGTTCGAAACACTGTTCCAGATCAAACTATGGGAGTTGATTATCTATTTACTTTTATAATCTGTGGAACTGAGCGCATAACCAAACATTCGCGTACATGCACAACCCTTCCAACTCATCGAATGCAATCGAATGTCGGAGATGCAACTGAAAGACACAGAGAACGACGGGGAAGAGGGCGCAGCTTCGAATCTAAACGAGGGTAAAACTGATCAGATAAAAAAAGACAATAGAATTAAGGATTTAGGATATCGATGCCATAATGAGGCCGTAAATCCCTCATAATTTCATTTTTGCACGTTGATTGTTGCGTACGTTAACGATGCTGTTAAAAATTGAGTTATCGTTCTGAATGCGTGTTTTAGCTATAGTTACATCACCGATGCCGGCATGTCCGCACCCGCGGAGACCGATTATCGAGTGACAAAATGCGTACAGCGACACGGCGCGGCGACTCTGTCGATCGCCAACGTGGTGTCCTACGTCCTCGTCCTCCCGCTAATGACCCGTAATTTAATTAATCTCGCTACTGTCATCACGCGCTGGCAATCGAATCGCGTCGATCGTCGTGTGTCGTCGCGACGGCACGCGTTATCAGGGTGCAACGCTCGCACTCACCGGCGGAAGCCATCGTTGCGATCTGCCAGTTGCGAACTGGGAACACACAACAATGAATCTTGTTGTCTCACAGGAAAACTCGACGTGACGTCGTCCGCGGCGGCTTCTGCCGCTTCTACGCTCCTGCCATTTCTGACGCAACTGGACACCGGATTCCGAGCATTTCCGAGCGTGCGCGCGAACACGCGGGTGGACACACGTGACGACGTCAAACGACGCCGAGCGATATCGATCCGTTATCAAAAGATGCAGCTTTACCGACGGCCGGATCGGTGATATTACCAGCGAAAACCGAGCTTTTTTGGCAACTCGTCGCGCACCCCGACGTCTGAAACAAGAAACAATTGAAAAATATATCCCGGATGGTACAGAAATTGGAAAGATAAAATTATATGTAAGATGGTTTTTCTTTATTGGTTGGAATCAGGACTGGATAAATTAATATATATATTTTTTAAATTAAGCTGAAGTTAATTGTTTGTAGAATAAAATTCGTTACGTTGAATTAAAAATTAATTTTAATAGCATCAGAAAATTATAATTTTGTAAAGTTAAATTATTCATATAGATCATCAAATAGATTTAATATTTTATTTGTGATTTAAGTTTACATGAAATAATAATAAAATAATATTTTTTAAGTGTCTAAATTAACCGTTAAATAGTTAAATAAAAATTAATAGTTAGAGAACTTTGTCTTCACTTTTTAAATTAAATATTCTCTACTAAGAAATTAGGAAGTAAGTCATAGATCATGGAGAGGGTAGGGACAATAAATTTTAATTAAAAATAAAATGAATGAAGAAAAATGTTTAAAAAAAAGAGATATATAAAACGATCGAAAACTTTATTTTTATTTTTATACATACAAATTTTACCTTTTAATTAGATACTAGAGTATTAGGAACAACGAAATAAATCAGAGCAATTACAAAAAAAAAATTTTGTATACCTATTATATACATATAAAATCATAAAGATGCCTGGCTTTTTATGAACCTAAAAGAAATTATAATAAAAATATGTTATAATAGTTTCTTCTTTATATTCAAGGATACTCGTTAAACTAGCGGCTTAACGAGAACGTCATCGCGTCTTTGTTCGCATTTCAGTGATCTCTACACGCCTTTACACATCAGCACATATGGCCGACTATAATTTCCGTCAAAGTACGCCGCCTCATGAACGAAAAGTGGCACAAACACGGCCCGTTTTTGATTTATAACACCGAGAGCGGTCCTAGTTACAGCTGGAAACGTATATCCGGGACCGGGGAGGTATCTGGGACGGGAATGTGTGCGACTAGCTGCCATAAAGAATTCCTGACTTTGAAAGTGGCCGCGACGCAAAACTTATATTATCTACTAGATGACTTTTATTAGAAACCCTTCCTGGCCATGCCCTTCACTCGTAGGAAAGGGTTCAACTATAATATCTAACGTTATAATATATTATGTACCTAGAATTTTATTGTGAGAGAAGATCAAGGTAAATATAAATAGAATTAGTTTTCTGTGAATTATCATAAAAGGATTCTTGATTTACAAGGTAAAATTTGTATTTGCTAGATGGCTCTTGTTAGAATTTTTTCATGCACTTTTAACCAGCAAATAAAGCTCAATATTTAAAGCATATTGCATTTAAAATTGGATAAGAAGCAACCGCAATGAATGAGAATAATTATTTGTGAGTTATTATAGTGCGTAAAAAATCTTTGTTTGGCAAATGGCCGAACTTATATTAAGCCTTATATTAACTGAATAAATTCATCAAAATTTGTTTGCTGAAAAGCAGACAGCGTGTTTAAATCTGTAATAAATTTTTTAAAGAATGTACGACATTTCAAAACATTATCAAAAATATAAAAATTGTTTTATTATTACGTTGAGTATCTGTGAAATTTGAGCATAATTTTCATATTGATTAAAAAAATTTCCTGTTTGTTTTTGATTCTTATATAAAAATCGGATTTTGCAAATTTAAGAAAATAGCATTATGAATTAAATTCAATTTTTTACATATACTAACAATATTAATAAATATTCATGCAGTAAAAATTTGTTTTGATCCACTTATTAGAAATGGTTTACCAAAAATTGCAGTTAAATAGTGTAATTTTTGCTTCGTAAGCTGTTATAAACTAAAATTTTCATTGTTTTGTTTTTTGCAACTGTTTTCACGGTTAAAATTCAGGCATTTACGATCAAAACTTTGTCGTTGATAAAAAGAAATAAATAAACCTAATAAGTTTTTAGCTGGTTTTGGATAATCAAATCTTAAAATTTGTTTCTTCTGTACATTTCTTAATTATATTTTTAAAAACTCTCTCTATATATCTCTCTTTCTCTCTAATGTTGAGAGAGCTTTTAAAAATATAATCGAGAAACACACGAAGAAAAGATCTTAGAAAATAGAAAATAAACTTAGAGAAATTATTAGAGGAATGATTCTTTGGTTTCGAAAATTTCACTACGGCGATACGTGATGTATGCAAATGACATACATACAAAGAATGAATTGAATATACGCAAAAGAAACTTCAACCACGATACAGTGCTCCTTGATACGATTATACCTCCGTATTCGTGCGCTCGAGCGAGATAAATCTATATTCATGCGTAACGAGAGAAAGAGAGCGAGAAATAATTTCCGGTGGAGATAAATACGATGAGAAATTGGCTCCGAGCTCTTAGCTTAAATCATCGTGTCTTAAAGCCCACCACAGGTACGTGCCTGGAGATATTTGAAATTTCCGTCGAGTTCCGGACGTTACCGTGCGGTTTGCGACGTACGCGGACTGTCCGATGTCTATTTTGAATCCCGGAGTATTTATAAACTTACCTTTACCGGCTGCTAAAGTACAGCTTGGCCCTTGCGTAAATGGAATCGCTGTCGGTTTGACGATCCAATCGATCGTGCCTATCGTGTCCACGTTTAATCAATTAATTAAAGGGTACGCTTTAATTAATTAATTGAAGGGTACGCTTTAATTAATTAATTATTCTCTGGCGCTATGTTTACCATGAAAAGTCGTTTTCCCGATTTGATTTCGATACCTTTCGAATTGGCGCTCAACAACTTTTGTACTAGATTATTAAAAATATATTAGTTTCTCAGATATAATCAACTATCATCCTCTTCTTGCGGACTGACACGAATTCTTACATTTTTGGCTCTCGTCCATCCTCATCGATCATTGTCGACAATTTCTTTCTATTCTTAATACTACGACTTTTAAAAGATTGAGACTCCTTTTTCTGATTATATCTATTTTATTCCGTGGAAACAACCGTGTAAAACGTCACAGCGACTTGTTGATATTATTTGATCGATGCGTTACGTACAGTAAATGCGCGTTGCCCACGAGCTTCTTGATAAAATACGATCTCTGCGTCGTCTCTCCTCAAGGAGACCGGCGCGGATTATTCATCTCCGCGTGCCACGGCCTTTACATTCATGCGGCCCTGCGGGGACGAATCCGAACGGTCAGCCAAGGGGGTTTCTCTCGCGATAATCTCGGAAAAGCGGGATAAATAACCAGACGGTCGGCAGACTGATCCATTTGCTCGTTTATATTTGGATGACGATGCCCACCTCGGCCTCGCGCAAATTGTATCAGTGTGTCATTCCGCGTTGCGGTTTTGTGCAATTTTATTGACGTCGGCGGCTGCACTCGCCTCTCGATCCAAAAGACGGGCCCGGTGGAAAGTGGAAATCTGAGCGCGGAGGAAAGCGAATCCGACGGCTCCGCTTTCGTCGGCGCGTCGCGAAGCAATTAATCTTTTATAGGCAGCGTGGTAGAAAGCGATCCACGCGTTTCTTCATTCATCTTCTCCGGCGTGCGTGAAATTTTAACCCCGGATTATCCTCCTCAATGAATCGCTTTTAGATTTTCTTTTTCTCTTCAGGTTCATTTTAATTAGATGATACTCGTGATATTTTGTGATTTATTGTCCGGCCGACGTTTTTGGGAACGTCCATACGTTCCGTACGTCTGTCAAATCTTTTTTTTCCATTTTCTTTTTTCACAGAGAACGAGGGCCTAATACGAGAAATTCGGGGAGGGCGACCGTCGAGCAAGAGAGCTTCTCCCGCGCGCGTTTCCCATGACAGGATGGACGGATTCGTGCCACGTGATACTGTTTTGACTGATACTCGCTTGCCAGCGGAATCCCGCAAGTCGCGAGGAAAAACGAAACCGTGGAGAGACCACGGGAGGACGGCGTAGAAAACGAGGGAGCGGAGACCAACCCGCGACCTGGTCCCATGGGACGAAACGCACAAATGCTCCCCAACGTCCTGCCTGTCGCACGAAACGTCACTGTAAAAAGGACCGTCTCGGAAAACACCCTTTAACTTTTTCTTGCCGAACATGATTCACAGACTGGAGCAAGGGTTTTAATTATCAACATTCAACGTGCGACGTCAACTCTCACGATCTGGAACTGCTACGTGTAAGTATAACAGTTTCTATAAAATATATTTCAAACTCTTTAGATTTTAACATATTTTATTTGTCATATCGTAACTAGACATTTCAATGTACAAATTTCGAAATTCGTGAATCAAAATACTGTAACAAGAAAGTTCTCGGAAAATAAAGTAAAATAGTTATTTGATATCAAGCAGTAATTTGTGACTGGTGGAGCTTTCAACCCTCATATCTAAAAATTACTGTTTAAAATAAAACTTCATAAATAATTAGCTTACTTAATTTTTTACGTATTTTCTTGCTATAATATTTTCATTCGCGAATTTCACGAGAACACTCTGTATCCCAGTAAGCGTAAAATTATTACTATAATTTACATTTATATTACAACGATATTTAATAATGTGCAACGTTTTATATAATGTTATATTTAATATTGCAATATTGCAATATCAATGTAAACAAACTTTTATTGAGATTTGGGAAGGATGATGTTTTCGAAACATTTAATAATATTTTGAAAAATATGTATATTAAATAATCTTTTTAAAATATTATACAATATTATTTCAAATGTTTAAAAAAGCACGTATCAACATTACAAAATATTATTTTAATGTTTTGTTGCTTACTGATTACTTTGCAAATAATCAATATAATCAATATAAATAGAAAGAAGAGCGTCATTTTTACATTAAAGTGTGTATAGCCTAATTTAGTCCTAAAAGAATCTGAAAATATAGTCATTAATTTTCTTTAATTTCGAAATTAACTAAATCGCCGAGGGAAATATAAGGAGTTAAAACGAGAGTTTAATTACAGTTGCAATAATTTCGGTCTGTCTTTTAATGTAATAAGATACTTTGCGTTGCATACGCAGGCCGCAATGCACTTGAGCACCGTTTGCCCCTTCGTGACCCTTGCCAATTGTGAATGACCTTAAGTTTCAATTATGCGAGATCGTTTCGTGTTACGGGTTAAAAAGCGCCCTTTACAATTCGACCGGACGGCAGACGGGAACAAACAACTTGGATTAGCGCGTTACACCCGCTTTTAATTCCGGGGATTCCACTTAGACGGCTGATTTTACACCCGCCGGTCAATAAAACTGTCGACTAATTGCTGGTGAGCGCCACGCTCATTACCGGCGTCTCGGATTTCAAAAGAAAAAATCCCTCCTACGCATTATCGAGAGTATGCAGGTCGTCGAGGTCCAGTCCCGAAACACGTGTCGGTCTATATATAGCCCGTTAAAACATGCGCACCCCTCAGATCTTTGCACGTCGAGCTCGACAATGGCACCGTATCGCAATGTCGTGGCGTACAGATATTTCTGCTGTGTAATATTAGAAAAAAAAAAAATCAGTTAGACAGCAAAGAAAGTGCATTTCACTGACGATAACATCATCTTCTCTTAAATCTCTTCGAATTGCAATCTAACTGAAAAGAACCGGAGATAAATTAACAGACTACTCTAGTCATATTGATTCAAATAATCTTCCTCATTTTGTTTATCTTATTTCAAATTCGAACATGTACAAAAAGAGTAAGAATTATTCAGGGTTATATAATTTTACAATCACGTTCCTAAACGTTAAAAGAATGTAACAGAATTTTTGAGATTTGTTAAGACTCAAAAATTTATTGAAAACAACCATTTATCGGTGGCTCACACGGAAAGAATTTTCTTTTAAAAATTACCCTGAAAATCGTGGTAATTGTAGAACAACGTAAACCTTGAAGAATTTTACTATACTTTTGACAAAATTTACTGAAATTTTAATAAAATTTTGGCAAAAATTTTATATATTTTACTATACTTCTAACAAAATTACTAACTTTGCCAATTTTATTAACATTTTAGTAAATTTTAGTAAATTTTATTAAAAGTATGATAAAATTCTTCAAGGTTTACGTTGTCTTACAAGTACCACGATTTTCAGGGTAATTTGTAAGAGAAAATTTTCTCCGTGCAAATAATTTGTCTAAGTAATGAAAAATAGAATAGTCTACGAATAAAAGAATTACCTATGACAGTCCTATAACAATTTTTATTAAATTTAGTTCGACCCGTAGCCCGAGATTCGCCAGTCCGCTTCCAGCATATGTAACGATTTACCTCGCTAATAAGTAACATAAAAAAGAACACAATAGAAAAGTGTTACTAGGTGTTAAGTGAATCGATGTAACTCGAGACCAGGGTACTTTGATCCCCGTTTTATTGAAAGTTGAACATCAGATGCTGCATACCCGATGTCCGACGTGCGCTAAGCGACTTACAGCGTTTGCAGCGTGCGTCGACGGAAATAGCGTTGCACGGGCCAAACAGCGTGCGGAGAGAGGAAGATAGACAGCAACGCGGAGAAAAGCGTCATGCACGAAGAAGAGAAGAACCCGCAAAGTTCTGTCCAGAGAAGATGAGAGAGGAAGAGAAAGAGAGAGAGAGAGAGGCGTGGCGAAATGGCCATGGCGAAACGACGAGGAACGAATCTCCAAAACGAACCCGAGGGGGAGGAAAGCGAAAGCAAGTGAAGTTTCGAGGGCAGAACGGCGAAGAGCAGAGCGAGTAAGCGAGGACGGAAAGGGAGAAGGCAAAAAAGGAACAGAGGGATACGAAGAGCGAGAAGAGGACTCCCCGAGCGAAAGACTCTTCCTTTTCTAGAGGGACCGGTGCACGCCTCTATTTTGGCGATGCCGGCCGGCCGGAACGTTCAGTCCAATCTCGTAGAGCGAAATCGCGACATTCCGCCGCACGGCTTCCTTCCCTCTGCAACCGAGCTCTTTCGTCCCCAGCTTCTCTCGGTCTCTCCCGATTCCCCTTTGGTATGGCGCGTTTGCGACATCTTCGCGGGCGTGTCGTCCTCACGATGATGTTCTCTGATTTTTCCATCCTCTTCCTCCTTCTCCAATACGAAAATTGTATAATATAGTTTAATGACTTGTTACCGACATCACCGATGTCGTTCCTAGTGGCTTCAATAATTCTATCTAATGGAATGTTGTTTTGATATGTTGTTTTCATTCAAATTTATACAAGTGTGTTAAAGCTTCTTTCTCAGAGGTAGATAGATATAATAATTAATTGATTTCATGTAACGAAAACAGGTTTGATCTCCAATATTCCTAGCGAATGTTGAAATCCTAGAAGTAAAAGGTTATTTCTGTATTAAATTTTGGAGGAGAGATAAAAGTTCCCAAAAATATCCGAGAAGTTCGGAAAACCGTTTAACGTGACTTCAAAGCACTTGTTTAAGTGGACTTCTACAGACACTGATGTCGTAATAACAACGTAACATAAAGTGATATATTTGCCAATTAGGTCCACCGTATTCTGGTCTCGTGTTGCTTAATTAAAAAGAGTAGATACGCAAAAAAAACGGTGTTGTGAAAATATCTAAAATTTAGCTATCAGACTTACAGATCTAAAAATAATTTCTTGGGACTATTAAGATAACTATGTGGGACATTTAACTGTTTCACAGTTATTTAGAATGTCAAAACTTTTTGCAGCATTGCTCGTTATATTTAAACGCCCTACAAAATTACTTGGTGATTCAATAAAATTATTTTCCAACGTGCATTTAGTTAATTTTTTAGATACTTCGTCAAAACTGATTTTCCGCGTACATTATGCAAAATAAAATGTTAATTAAAAAATATGTAATTTTGGGTTTACTTTTTGCGAAAATTTGTACAAGATTTAATATTTAGCTTTATTATCACTATTGTAAGGATTACCATATTAATTATAATAAAAATTCGAACAAAAATTGTTTTTGATTTACTTCAAATGTGCGATTACATGTAATATTACTATTTATGAATTTATTGCACATGAAAATATAATATCTCGCGAAACAAACTACACGATTTTGCGCTTTCCTCGTTTTGCGTCTAAATGAAGGCTCACCATTTAAACTTTAAATATAACATCTTGCATGATTGAATTTTTTTCATATTTTACATAAAATAACGGCTTTCAACAGAGTGAAAAGTTGTAACCTACATCTGATTAGTGCGTTTTGCGTAAGTTTTGACGATGGCTAAAAATAAGGATACATACGTTCATATCAATTTCAAACATTATCAAAAATTCAAAAATTTAACAGATTATTTCATTATTTACTTGAGTATCTGTAAAATTTAAACCTAATTCTCTTATTTGAAAGTTATACTTAAATAATAAGTTGAGTACTAGACCGATATGTAATTAATACAGATATGAGAAGAAATGCTATTTATCGGTCAAAGTCGATCTTAATAAAATTTTAATATTAAATATTAAATATATATATTTATTTTTAATTTATATACATTATATATATGTGCACTAAGTTTCATATCAATTTAATTTGAGATATTATTAAATATCCACTTCGGTCTATGATTGCGTTTGAAATCTAACAACGTACTGACATTGTACTAATTAAGATCCGCTTTGACCGAAAAATAATCTTTTTTTCTTCTTATAATATAAAAGTTATTTAATTTTTTATTGATTTTCTTGATTTTTTGTCATACAACTCATTATTATTAATTAAAATTCTTTACACATACTAATAAACTAATAAATATTCGTGCAAAAATTTATTTTAGGTGCACTTATCTAAAACTGTAGCACAATAATTTCATTTTTTTTCGCTTGTAAGCCAAATTTTTCATTGTTTCCTTCTTTTGCAACTGGTTTCAGGATCTAAAATTTTTGTTGTTAAACAAGAAAAAACAATAAATCTAAAGAGCCTGCAGTTTTAAAACTTCAATAATTTTTAGCTAATATTGTAGAGTCCAAACATCTTTAAAAAAAGACCACTCTGCCGCGGTTTCCTTCCACTTCATTTGTTTCTCGATGGCACGTCGATGGTACCTATATCTTTCTCGGCCCGTTCGCGTGGGGTTAAAAGCGAGCGATCTCGTGAGAGAAGAAAAAGAAAGGCTCGCTTTATGCCTCATACGCGGACGGAACGGCCAAAGAAGCGGCCGCGAAAACGCGAAGAATTCGAGAACGCCTGAATTCTCGGCGCCAGAAAACGCGAAACGACGGCGTCTCCCATCGGCATCTCCCGTTCCCGCGACGCCGTCGTTTTTGTCCCGCTGCTTTCTTTCTCGGCTGCGTTATTTTCTAGTCGCTTTACGCGCTGCGTTATTCTCGCGCGTGCCGAACGAGCCGCGCGATCCGCAGCCGAAATACCGACGCAGGTGTACGTCGAACGTAGAAGACTCTCGTCCTAATTAAGGCAGCCAATTTTGGGCGAAAAGTTACGGAATAAAACTATAAATAGCTATCTTTTCGCCACAAAGTATTTTTCTTAAATATCTTTTAGAAATTTAAAAGATATTTGTCTTTTATTAAGATTTTCTTTAATGAAATTCACAATGTCATACAAAGTTTAATTACTTTTCAAGACAATATTTCCGCGTTATTTCCGTTAAAGGAAAGTATGGCAGTTTTTTTTTCAAAAAAAACACACTGTATATGTCTGTCGTTTAATCTCTCTCTTCCGCTGCTTGTGCCTTGATCTAGCCGCTTTGTCGTCCTCATTAATTTCATGCCACGGATGACCGGTCCGAGGGAAAAGGATCCCCACGCCGCCTAAGTGCGAACGAAAAATGTTAGGCGCCAACAGGAAATGTGACGGAATCGAGCCACGTGCGTGTGGCTGCACACATGCACGGTAGCGTCGAAGCCACAGCATGTGTCAGTCTCGGAGGCTGAATGGACGCCTTGAAACGCCACGAGATTTATCGATGCATTAGTGCTTTCGAAGTCAGCCGGGCGAGTCGCGTGGCTGACGCCTCTCGTCCGGCAATTTCCAGATTTATCAGAGGTGGATCCTCAAGGCCGATCGTCCCATCCCCAAAGAAGTGCTCTGACTCTGGCCCACCGTGTGAGCCGAGAGTCTCGGCCGGGCCATCAGGGATATTGCGGAAAAGTG
Organism: Monomorium pharaonis; assembly: GCF_013373865.1. Classification (NCBI taxonomy): domain Eukaryota; kingdom Metazoa; phylum Arthropoda; class Insecta; order Hymenoptera; family Formicidae; genus Monomorium; species Monomorium pharaonis. Next base: position 13,980 of record NW_023415454.1, on the reverse strand, counting down.
TGATAGAAAGTAATGCACAGGCCGCGAAGAAATATCGAATCGTAAAAATAAATTGAAGTGTAAATTCGCGCCCTCGAGAAATTTGGAGCAAGAGCACCGCTATTCCGCATGCGTAAAAATAGCAAGTTTACGGTCAGAACCTGAGTTTGATCTCTCTCGCCATAATAGTTTGCGTTTAAGGGGGCCACTTCGCGATGGATAAAGTTATTAACTTTCATCGCTTACACGATCCAAAGTTATGAGATTCATATTTATGCGAATTCGCACTCTGTGGAAGGGTGAGGTTCATATGTATGTTCATATCGTTGTCTTTTTATGGCAAGTCTTTTATGGCAAGTCTTTTATGGCAAGTACAAGTGGGAGATTACCGAATGCGTATTATTAAACTACTTTTTTATTATATTTCTTATTCTCATTCTATTTTTATCTGTATGCAAATAATGTTGAAAATTAATAACTTGATGTTTCAGGTATCTATTTACTGCAAAATGTTTAATGTTTTACCAATAGCAAATTAAAGTAAAAAATCTTTTTAAATATGTTGCAATTCGTATTATATTGTATCTGTCTCTTAAATCTTATCTTATCACTTTTAAAAATTCTAGTTTACATTTACGTTTTTGAAAGTTCCATTTTTAGCTTTTGTTTAAGAAATACTACTAAAAAACAAAGTATCATACTAGTATTGGTAATCTTTCTCTATACATAACAGATAAATCTTTTTTTCCTCTCTCATGACACTATAATATTGACATCAGTTATAAATTTAAAGAAATATTAAGTATAAATCTAATATTGGGATTCACACTTTCTCTTTAAAGACACTATCAGGACACCTGGAATACCAAAAAAAAAAAAAAAAAAACTTAATACTGCAGTTTAATCACGCATTAACAGCACGCGATACAATCGCGAACCAGGGGGCGGTGATATAGCAACCCCGTTCGCGAGATCGATAAATCCGCGAGGACAGCGGAATAAATCGCCGTCATCGCGCTAAATGTATTTCCCCGAACGAGAGCAACCACGCGGCGAACACCATCGATACGTCCCACGAGAATCGCCGAATGCACGGTTTACGGCTAATCAAAACCACGCGCGCCACCTGGAATAATTAACGGGGCGATGGTCCGCATGGGATTTCTGACGATTCATTCACGCGAAACGTATTCCAGTATTGAGAAGCGGGAGGAGGGATGGCCGGGGGGAAAGAGAGAGAGAAACTGCTTTACAGTTCGAATTGTAGGGCGACCGGGAAAGGCCCCGTAGGTAAAGCCCTCCGTGAATCATAGAGCCCACGCGAGAACACCATAAAATAATGCAGCATGCGTCACGGTATGGCAGACGTGACTCATCGCTCTATGAGGAGCGCATATGCATCGGACGCGCGCGCGCGGGTATCACAAGATTGCATCGATAAGTCGCTCGACGTGAAATGGTGAAATCCCCCATCTCTCCGGCGAGAGACGCGCGAGAAGTAATGTATCTCGCGGATGAAAGCGCAGCTGCGAACGCGAGTGTGATACGAGCGTTACATTTCGGGGCACGCGCGGGGTAAAGCGCATCGGTAAACATATCGTGAGCCGAAATTGGTGAGTGCACGGCGCGCGGCGCCGCATTCGGCGACGGCGATCGAACCTCAGGGAGGGAGGGAAAGGGGAGGGGAGGAGCAAATATTATTATATCTCCCGTTGCAATCGCCGGCAATTAAATTAACAAATTGGCGACTTAATTTCGACAAATTGCGACGCGCGGGGCGGCCGATTAATTAATTGGAGGAAGGCGTGAGAAAGCGGGAGGAGCGAGTCACGCAGCTTCCACGAAGGAATTAAAGGGGGATTCAATGAAATTCAACCGCGCCAGACATCGGGTCACACATCGGGAATTAAAATCTAAACGTCCGCGTCAACAAGTCGCAGGTACGGGGCGAGTTTCCCCCGCCCCCTTCACCCCCCTTTATCGAGCCCGAGAGAAAAATGACATTTCGCGGATGATTAATTGATCGCTCGTGACGGGGAGGAAACGGTGGAGTGCGCACCTCGGGCGTCAGGAGTCCGGCAGAGCGATAAGTTCGTCCTTCCCCGAATCGCTCGGAGTGATATCGACCAGTCCCGATATTTCTTAGTCATCGCCCGACGTTTTCGTGCTTGCCCGGCCCGCCTAGAGGAGCACGAGGAACGTGTCTCTCTCTCTCTCTCTCTCTCTCTCTCTCTCTCGTGAGTCACTAGTAATAATAAGAGAGTCCATTTCCACATTTAGGTGCCCGTACGCAACGTCAACCGTGCGAGCGCCAGATGCAATAAACGTTTCGCCGGCTCTTTCACGAAAACGAGGGCTGGTCATTTCGTCGCGGAGTCGCGTGCGTTCGACGTCCATTCCGAATTTTCCGCGTAATCGTTTCCGCGAAAACGACGGCACATTAACGCGTCATAATTCCATATCACGTGTGGCCGAGCGAGTTTTCCTGCGCCAGCGCCGGAAATAAAACGGGAAACGCACAATAAATGTGAATAATAGATTGATATTTGAAAAAAAAAAAAAAAAAACAAATGTAAGCAGAGAGACGATGAAAACGTTACGCGGAAAAAACCTGCAAGTTAATTCGCATGAAAATTCACCCGGTGGAAAATCTCCGATAATCCGGAATTCACTCGAAAGAAAATTTATGCGAATTTGTGATGTTTTTTTTCCCTCTCTCGATTTCAATCTTTCCGTATGCTTTTCAATTACATCTACTGGGCTGCTCGACTATACAAAAGTTAACGCACGGGTGTATTTATTCCGTCGTGCATAAAAGATACGTACAAACGTAACGAATGTGTTATCTCGTAAAACGAGTCAAATGGTAATAACAATAACCGAGCATCTGTCCGTGGGAGGGAGGAGGAGGGGGAAGGGGGAGGGAGTGGGAGGGAGTAAATTGGAAGAAGTAATTTACGATCTTACGCACACGCTTTGAACCGGAAGAGTAATTTTCGTGGCCCGCATAAGGACGATTAATCTTCTAGGAAATCGAGAAGAGCGTAACCCGTGCCGTGAATATCTACATAAGTAGTAGCTGTACGCCGTACACGGACGTCGAGTAGCGCGAGCTCTCGTCACGGGCAATTCCGTTGATATTATTTGTTAAGCGCCCTTGTCGGACGTCGCCCGGGCGAGCGGCTTGAAGGATGCGTTTCTGAATACCATATCAAAAATCCATTTCTACGTCTGTCTCGCGTTTCGAGAGCTTAACGTTCGGAAGAAACGGCATTAGCCCGTTTTCTTTTTGCGTGCGCGCGGCAACACTTCGATATTATGTGCGGTTCCACGTGGCGATAAGAAAAAAAAAGAGAGAAAAAAAAACAAGAGGCAAGAAGCACGTTTTAGTGGCTAGCCTTCAAGGAGCCTCGAGAGTGGATCCGTCCGAATCTCTCGAAACGATCGCGAACTTTTCTCTCTTTTTCGGGACTCTCCTCGCCGAGAGCGGAAAAATTCCCGAGCGTAAGAAGCGGGCAAACATCCCTCAAATGAATTCCGCCGGGTGCATGTAACCCGATTAAAAAAGTGCTGCGATCGACGTTTACCTCGCAAACGAGGGAAACGTATATTCGATTTCACCGCGGAATATGTTACACCTGACGTATTCGCCGACGTTAGCAATGACATCTCGTAGATCGTGCCGACTCAATAACGGCTTTATTTCACTTGACAAACGTTCGTGGAGCGCGGCGAGATAAAGCGGCCCACCCACCTCGGGGATCACCTATAAATTACGCCGGCGCAATTCGTAACAATTACGTCGCTCGTCCGGTAATTCTATTATTTATGCCCTAAGAAGGGCTATCCGCGAACCTCATCCATACGCCGCGGGGGAACGCGGGGAAGGAGGAGGGGGAATATTGATCTGCCTTTTCTTCGGGCGCTCGCTTATCGCCGCTGCGAGAGACGCACGTGCGTGTAACCGCATTCGACCGTCTATCGGGCGTGTATGGAGCGGCGAAAGGGATCGTTTATGGGGGCCAGCTGGAGCTCGGAGTCGAGCGAGGGGATGTGTCGAGCGACCGTCTGACTGTAACGTCGCGAGCAAATAGATGCACCGCCCGACGATAGGATCGCATCGCGACGATAGACATCGGGACGAATGATGTCGAATCCCGTCAATGAATCGTGAGATAAGCGTCACGTGACGCTGGGTAATCGCGATAGCAAGCGGCGTGAACCATTAATTGAAATGCTATTAAACGAATATTGGCGTGCAGTGCCGACGACAAAGGACTAATAAAAAAGTATCGTATATCGGGATCTATTAGATACGTCAATTTGTGACTAATATATCATACAATAGAGGAAGATTGTTGAAAGCGTGTCGATCGCCTAAATCATCCCTCACTAACATTTTATATTTAATGTGAGCAACATTTAGTGACAAAAGTATGAAATATGAGTACGGATATAAAAATTTAATTGAAACGAGGTGTTTTATACCTCGTTTTTGTGCTAACGTTTTAAAAAATCAGGTATAATTAATGTTAATTTTTGATCAATTTATGTAGTTGATAATAATGAGATCATGCAATTTTACATTAAATTTTTATATTTGTATAAAAGAAGATTTACATTGTAGAATATATTCTATTCATTATATATACATATTAGAGCAATTATAAAGATTAATCGATATTTTTATAAACTTTATTAAGTTTTCTACAGTTAAAAAATTTTGTACTACTGAAAACTGTATTATAATAAATAATATTAATATAAGATTGATAAATGATAAAATTAAATAGTAAAAAAAATAATTAGTATGAACAAAGATATGTTAATTACAAAACTAAATTCAAGTTTTTAAATTTAACAAAATAGATATTATATCAATGATTTTTTGTTTTTAATTAGTTTAATTCACACGTTGTTACTATCTAAATTGTATTTTGCAGCATGTTGCAAAAGACTTGTAATAAGTCAATTTTATTATTAAAAAAATTAGCATTATAAAAAGCAACATAAAAACTACAATTTCTAATATTTATCTGCGTACAAATTAATAGCATAAATGGGAAATATAATTAAAAAAATAACTTAAATGTAAACGCACTCGATAACTCCTACTTATATCGTACAATTTTATTGATATACAATATTATCAATTGCAATATTTTTTAATGTCATGCATCTCGCGATTTTTCAGCTTTTAATTAAATCATATATTTCTGATTGCATCGTTATCTCGGTTTACAAGAGCGTATTTAATTTCTGTATTATTTTCCTAACAGCTGACAGCGTATATATGTTCTTTTTCAAATGTAGACTAAAAAAAAATCAGTTAATAAAAGTGATTATTGTTAAGGCACACAAGTGGACAGAAGATACAGATAAAAGTTTCAAGAGTCCTCTAGACGTTTGCATTAGACTACACCGCGTTCGCGTTCACTTCATCTGCGTATAAACAAATCGATGGCGAGACGAGGCGAGAGTTTGTCCGGCTAAATAAACTCTGGGTCTGATGAAAATAATGTTAAAATCACCGTCAAAGTGAAACCCGCTATTTCCACCCGCGGCAGCGAAACAATCTTTCCGTTCATCGAATTAATAGTGCAGATATTTGTTCTTCTGCAATTACCATTATTATTTTTATCATTTATTTAGTCTCTTTTCAAAAGATTGTGTTAACGAGAATTCGGCAATATATGAGAATATCGTTTATCAGGACTGCTGATATTTCTAGAATTCACGTATTATTATAGAGAAAAGTCGCGAATATTGTAAAGCAGCTGGCGTAAGCTTTTTAAAGCAGCATTTCTTCTTTGTCAAAAACATTGCATTAGATTAATATTAATAAAAACATGATCTGTTTTGATTTAAAAAAACCATAATTTATACATTTACGGCTTCTATACAAAATCTATGAATAAATCTAAACTAATTTTCTTTTATATATAGTCACGCTATATGTTGTGGAACAGCATAGCTTTTGTACAATTGATAAAAAAATGTTTTACATCAAAGTAAAAGGTCCATAAGTATACATTGATTTATAAATATTTTACAAATGATTCATATTAAAGAAAAAGAAACGGAGAAAATGTAGCCTATTATGCTAATTTTAGGATCCAACTTTTCAAACTGTTAATTTTTTGTCGTGAAAATTGACTATTACAAAATGAAAAACAATATTACTCATTACAAATTATTTAAAAAACTGTATCATCTGACAGAAAACACTTTCTAGTTACGTTTATGTTTTCAAAGTCTATGTTTATTTTTATTACTTATTTAAGAAATATTATCAAAGAAATAAAAATGGAATGCTAGTAATCTTCCTCCAATAATCGTAACAATAAAATTAGATTAATTTAATAGAAATATCTGAAACATCAAGTCCTTATTCTAAAAGCGCATTTCAGCTTTATTTTACATCGTTAAGATATATTTATAAAATTACTCTTTTAAACCTTCGACCTTTCCGCTCCTAATTACATTTAGCTATTTCCAATATGTTAACGTCGTTACTCGTTTCATTAACGACACACTACGCGTTGACGATTACGCAATTTGCAGCACTTTTCCGGGTAATCACTTACAGGGCATTGAGCTGAGGGCAGAGGCAGCAGGCCGGCCGGTGAAAAGTGCTCCTCTCTCGTGCTATGTCGCGCGTATTTACGCGGTGTGCGGAGAGATGAAAGGGAGGGAGGAGAGAGAAAGCGGAGCACGGGAGGAGGGTTGCCACACGGCATCCAGCGAGGGAGAGCTCGACGGAACGGCCGCGGGGAAACGCTCGAAATAGAGAACGCTGCGGAACCGAGGTGCCGGGGCTAGAAAAATTTTTACGCACTGAGAAAAATGGCTATAATACTAAAACGGTTCTGGTTGACGTATTCTTATTAAACGAAACGATTTTGGTATCATACAAGATTTTACAGCTTATTAACCGTTTGGTTAACTGACTATAAGGATTTGATAAGTGTTTTTCTTGTTGAATCTAAAAACGTTGAATCTACAAAATTAACAAACTTCTTGTACAAAATAGCGATAATGCTGGCGCCTTCGTCTCGCAGCGCAAATCGGTGCTGCCAATCTCTGCGCAAACCAACGCGGTATCGATGCGATACTAAATCACGTCATAAGGTAGCTTTTATATTGTTTCGTGTATCTTACAATCGTGTATTTACATTATTCTGTTCAACGGCATGGCGACGAAAAACGTCTTTTCTTCTGCGCGAATGGAATTCGACAGCTATATAGAGATTTTTAGAGGTTAGTAAAATATATGTAATATATCAGTGTACTGTAAACCAAGATATATTGTTTTATTTTAAAACTCTATCAAACTCGTTTTTTAACCAAAAATTGTGTTAACCTAATAAAACAATATAATAAGATTAACAAGAAATTTTTGTAGAGTTTTGTAAACCTAAACACGATGTAGTAAGATAACAAGAAATTCTGGTAGATTCAAACGATGGAATTAACCAGAATCTCTGGTAATTCCAACTACAAAATTGTATCGTCATTTTCGAACAAACGGACAGGTGAATCAACCAGAATTTCTCATAAAACACTTTTTTCCAGTGCGGCCGCTTGTAAAAACCGCGTGCGGCCCTGCGCCGCTGCTGCTTCTCCTACTACTTGTTTCGCAGCGACGAAATTTGAACGGAAGCAACGGAGAGAGCGTGCATTTTATTTATAGGCAGTTTACGCTGGCGGAAACGCACGCGTGCAAACGCGAAAGCGTGAGGCGCGAAGCGCTGGAGGACAACGCGAAAATCTCATTTCTCGCGGGCGTTTCTGCTTGGCAGAACTCGCGGCGCAAATGCGTCTAGGAAATCGCCTAATGAGCCTGCCGCCACGGTGAGTAATGGGTGGCGGCAATAATAGCGACCGGGGGAGCGCGTTAGTAGTTATAATAATAATAATAATAATAATAGTCACTCTACACACCGCGAGATGCGTTCGCTAAGTTTGGATACGCATTTGCGGGCTTGCTTCACTTGGAAAGTGGTTAAATTGAATTAAGGATTTGTCTCTCGTTTCAGGAGCCGCGATAGGAATAACAAACGAATCTCGAATCTCGCTCTAAGGGACGAGATATTTTCGGGCTGGCAAAATACAAGCGTGACGAACAGGAATTCGTGGCACTCCGGAGGATATGACGCGCTCGTAGAAATAGGAAACTCCTAGTAAACAATTAATAAATGGCGTAGTACAATTTCGGTGTATTAAAGTAATGGAAAATGTATACTCTCTAAATCACAATCAATGAAAATGCACTGACTTTCGGTGATATACTTACAATCATTTACTGATTATCAATCGGTGAAATAAATACATTGATCTATCAGTTACTATTCACTAATTCTGAAGTATTACTGAAAGACAGTGATTATTCAATTATAAGTATGCCACTGTGAATCAGTAAATATCCACTGATTACGATTTAGATTTAGAGAGTAGAGGATGAACAAAATAATGTAAAATTTTGAAGATGCACTACCTTTTTTTATAATCTACTATTTGTCTTTAAATATTTATCCTTGCAAGCTCGTACAATGTTTGAATAATCATCACAATATTTGAATAGAAACGTTGTACTTTTAGCTGAACAATTCAATTGATTACACAAATATGCTGGAAAAATAAATTCGCTTTTTATCCTATTTTTTAAATTGCGCTCTGCTCTTCAAAACTTCGGCGGTTTTTCCCGGCCAGTGTGCGCCGACTTCAAATCATCGAGTTATTACGAACAGTTTGAACAACAGAAAACAGATTTTTCTCCTCCAATTTTTTTTCCTATTTTTCTACCAGGAGCTGGTAGTAATTCATACCGTCTATACAAGAATTTTATTTGCAAGAATCGTCTTCAGACAGCAAACGTTAAACCTGGCAGAGCGTGTGAAATATTTTTAACCGACAGGAAATATGTTTATAAAAACCCCGCGAGACTCCGGAATGCACTCACGACGATCGAAAGATCGGCGGGTGCATTCTTATACGAGAATTTTGTTTTCGAGATCGATGAGTCGCTCTCCGGGGAAAGAAAGAGAGAGAGAGAGAAAGTAAAACATCAGGTCCGCCTGATCCAGCGGCGCGGAGGATTTCAGAGAATGCCTTTCCCGCTGTAAAAGCAAAAACAGAGAGCGCGACTCCGGTGAACGCGCAGGAAATCGTGGCACGCGTGAAAACTGCCCCGCGCGCAACAGGGGGGGGAGGGAGGGGACCGCCCTTGAGCAAACAACAAGCAGAGTTCGACGGCACCGCGGCTGGTCCTTTCAGAGAATGTAAGCATTCCCTGACCCTCGTCTCCGCTCCGTGGAGCCCAATGGTCTCCGCTCTACCCTCCCGACCGGCCAGCCCGAGAGATCGTTGTAAGCCGCGATGTTTCCGAGAGCCCCTCCGGTCCGGCCTCTCGGGCGTCGCGTAATCGTCCGTACGATGACACGCCAGAAACGCCACCCCTGTACATTTATTCCGGCGCACCAAACTCGGCGCTCAGGGGGGGGGGGGGCGAGGAAGGGATGGTTGCCCTTCCGCGTGACGGAGATGGAGACGCGCGCGCGCGCGGTGCGGCGGAGCGGAACGCCGGCCGCGCGCCGTACACGCGGTATTTCGATATTATACCTTCGTAACCGGGAATTGTTCGGCAGAATTTCGACGGTGATTCAATTCGCGATGCACACATCGCGCGCGGATACGCGTGGCCTACGGAGACAGTGAGCATATGTTTCTCGCGCCGACTGTCTAGCGCGCTGTCGCGCGTTGTCGGCCAAGCGCGTAGGTCGTTTTCAATTGTATAAAGCGGCGAAATTCAAACTCGCGGCGGAATCGCGCAGAATTCACTAATTTATTTGCGGTAACTCGCGTTGGAATCTGATATATCTGGCTACCGGCGATATATCTGTAATGCCCGCCGTCATTCCACTTGGAAAATGAACGGCTCGAATGAAGTTGTCATCCTGAATTCTATTATCCGTTGTAACTATTTTAAGGAGACCTTCTTCGAAAATGTCGTATGGAAGACTTACACATGTTAATTTAATTACAATTGTATCATTTTCACCCATATTCGGGCGTAAAAATAGAGACAAATGCAGCTTGTGATAGCAAATTCGGAGAATTAGAACGAGTTTAAATATAACCCGCGACTGAACGGAATAAAATTTGTTATTTTATCTGCGATGCATAATACATGAAACATTACAAATTGTGGAATAAGCGAAGTGCATACGCACGCCGCGTTATATACATGTATATATATATATGTATCAGGACACGCATGTACATCGCACGTAAAGTTAAATTATGAATTTCGCTGTCCCACATTCTATCGCGAATTACAAGTGGACCCGTTGCAAAAAGTTAAGAACAAAGTTAGTTAAATGTTCGGCACGCCTCGCGAAAACCAATGAAAATTGTGCAGCGACACCTCGCGCACAGCGTAACGCACGCAGACAAGCGCCTCGTTTTAGCGTCCTCGCTTCTACAAAAGGTGTTACTCACTACGGCATTTGCATGCGTTACTCTTATTTAGCATTACTCCCACGTTCGCGCGCAAATGCACCTACATGCACTGGATCCGGGCGGGGGTGATGTGAGCGTGCGGTTCCACTCGTGTGTGTGTGTGCACCGAAGGCGTGCGCGCGCGCGTGTGCGCGCGTTCCACGCGCGTGTAGATGCATGCCCGCGTTTCAGAAAGAGAGACAAGAGAGAGACGTACGTGCGTGCGTGCGTGCGTGCGTGGGCGGAGCGCGTTAGTGCGTGTGCCGCGCGCGCGAGAAGGGCGAGGGTGTCCCCCTGGTAGGGGAAGCTAAACGCGTGTGTCTTGGTTTTGGTTTTAGTTTCGTGGCAGTCGCTGCCGACGACGACGACGACGATCGCACGCGATCGCATCGACGACGACGACGACAAACCCCTCCGATCTCGCCGAGAAACGCGAGAACACGACGCGCCTTATCACACGCCGGTGTCTTTTTTCTCCCCCGATTAAATCGACTCGTGGCGCGCGCTCGCACGACCGCGAGATCACGCGCCCCTCCGCGCGCGCGGGTACCCAGCTGCAAGCAGGGCTGGAAACTAAATCCGAGAGTACGTGTCCTGATAGCACTCCCCGAGCCCGTGTGTGCACACTGTGTGTGTCTATATGTGGTGTGAGAATAATCCTGAGAGATAAAGATTTATTCGTGTCGCGGAGCACCACGCCTGCTCCGTTCACCCCGTTCGAGACACTCGAATAGAATTACGCGGTTCTATGTGAGATTTAAATCCCACCTCGTGTCTATCGCGAGTGCGGTGTACCGTCGGACGGACCGCGAGTACTCTTCCCCCTCGAGCGCCGTTTTACGCAAGTGCCGCTTTGCGACTGACGCGGAACGAATTGTTGTTTTTTTTTTCTTCTTAAAAGACAGAAGCACTAATTATATTGGACCATCCGATATCCTACGTTCGAAAGATACCGGCTCCCGTTCTGGTCTTCATTCAGTTTGAAACACTCTATTAATAATCGATGTATTATCGACGTATATTCTATGTGAAGGTGTTCCCGATTTCTCGTGACATTAAGTTCAAGACATTCTCTCGACAGGGAGACAGTCGTACGGACGGAGATAACCGTTGCCGTGTTTAAAGAAGTGTGAAAGTGATGCGCGATAGTGCCACCTGACCGCGTCTCTAAATTAAACCGCGCGGCGCGCAAAAGGAGGACCACCTACCAAGAATAACGTCAGTGGCGAGAGGTGAGGGGGAGTCGGTGGTAAAAAGCGGCGCGCAAAAGGCACGCGGCCGAGCCTCGGGATCAAAGTTGAAATTCTTCGAGAGGTGGCGGCGAGGGTGGCGAAGGAAGACGCGTATACGATCAGAGGAAGTCAAAGAACGAACGAAGAGAAGGAGGACGACGACGATCGGGTCGAATGCCGTGAAAGGCGGGAGAACTTTCGACGAAAGAAGAAGAAGAGAGAGAAAGGGAGAGAGAGAAAAAAAGGGGAACGACTGGTTTTGTTAATCAAAAGATTTCGAGACACGCGTCCAGCCTAACAACGAGCGAGGGGAGGTAGAGAAGGGGGAGGAGACGAACGTGAAAGAACTCGTCGGAGTACGTGAATTGTGTCACTGGCGCCTGTGCTTTTTGTCACCGCCGAGTGAATAGAGCTGACGAAGAATAAGGATCCATCCTTGAAAAATGAATGAATATTATTGAAGTGAATGTCGTCGAATGCAAATATGTTTGCGGAAGAACAGTAATGTTAAGGAAGAACGCGGAAAGAAACTAAAAATCGTTTTTCGTGACAATTAAACAAGTGTTGCTGCGAGAGGTGTGTGGAAGAAAATACAGACACTCTCCTTCAGATTCTAATTGTTATATTTTGAAGTGAGAGACGTAAAAGAAAGGGGGATTCAGCCATAGACGGTATATATCGTGTGTTACCAATAATAAAAAATAAATATTATTTATTAATATATAACTATATATTTCTAAGTAAAATATAAATTAAAAAAAAATAAAAATTACATACGCGAAGACTTTGAGAGCAGCGTTATACTGAGAGCGTTAAGAACGATCGAGTCGAGAATGCCTGGATTCTCGGAGTCCTTCGAGTGGTCGCGATCGATCGAGGAAGCGGCGGCACGATCGAAATCGTTCACGGATCCGCGTTCGCCTCGCGGGGAGGATTGTCGCTGAATCAACCTCCCCCCGCGGTCGAAGACTCAATTCGCAATCGATTGAGAGATCGAATGCTGCTCCCCGTGACGGGAAAACGTATTCGACGTGTTGAGTGCAGCCATCGTGACACCTGAGCCTCGGCACAAGACAATATCGAAATGCACTGCGCATCGGGATACATGTTTCTGACGAGCCTGCTGATGGTGCTAAGGACTCACCGAATGGGCGCGGCTGCGGAGGAGTCGTTGGAGTTTCACAACAAAGGTATGTCTTGTGTGCCAATCGGGATCGAGTTTCCATGTCTCGAAACGCACTGGAATTTTTTTCTAATAGGCCAGCCTATACGGCGGTATTTTTTATATCCCGTTGTTCCCGGATTACGCTTAAAAGTCAGTAGATGCTCGTGACACCCTGCGTGATTGCGTCTATTTTTGACCGTCAGCATCATCTTCGGTACAAGACGAAGGTATGCAAGCGCCTTAGCCTCGTTGCCCGAAACTGTCAGAAGATTGACATCTAATTAGCAGGTCAGATCCATCAGCAAGGCTATTAACGTGGTATTCGCTTGAAGTTCAACGCGCCCTCCAAGTTTACATTTAGCTACGTTTACACGCTAACCCGTTGACTTCGGGTCGACATCATGTGGGGAGTGAAACAAACTACTTTGGTAAACTTCAATCATTTTCGACTACGTATTTTGCTACTTTTACAATATTTTTATTTATCGAGAGAGAGAGAGAACGAGAGAGAAAAGAGAGCCAAAGTACCCAAACAAAAAATTCGTTAAATAATTCAAACTTTAATTTGATTAGTAACCTTAACGAGGAGTTTTATCATAATTTGTATATATATATGTATATAATTATAATTATTAAAAAAAATAAAAAGAAGGAGGTAAATGATTTCAAAATTTAGGAAATTATTCTCTTCAATAAAATTACAGTCGAACAATTGGTGCTGGAAAGAATCACAGGAAACCAGAGAAAAATATAAATAGGTAGTAAAATTACCATTTTCAGCAACAAAGACCTCAAACAAATAGATTTGTTATTTGTGTCGATTATAATTCTTCAAAATATAATCGTTAAACCTTTGTTCGTATAATCAGATGCGCGAAGAAAATTATCATATTTCTATTATAAAAAGAGTGTTAAATAAGAGTTTCTTAAGAATAACTTAATGAGAATTTTTTAAATAATGTAAAACATTTTTTTGCTTTATATTTTGATCTCTCCTTCTTACCTTTTGTTCGTATTAAATTATTAAAAAGTGTAAAAATGAGCTAAATGGTATTAAAGATAAATAGGTTAATTAAATGTAAAATTCCTGAAGAATAGGAACAA
>NW_023415453.1:0-14920 GCF_013373865.1 Monomorium pharaonis | reverse complement strand
TTAAAAACTATCCAGCACGACAATTTTAAATTAATTTTCGTGCTGATTTCAGCTTCTTAAAATTGTGTACACAAGTTAGAACGTTAGAACTCTGTTTAACATTAAGAAAAAACAATGCAGAATACGAGAACTGTCGAGAATTGTCGCCAGATATCTAAAAACTATCCAGCACGACAATTAAAATTAATTTTCGTGCTGATTTCAGCCTCTTAAAATTGTGTACACAAGTTAGAACGTTAGAACTCTGTTTAAACATTAAGAAAAAACAATGCAGAATACGAGAACTGTCAGAATTGTCGCCAGATATCTAAAAACTATCCAGCACGACAATTAAAATTAATTTTCGTGCTGATTTCAGCCTCTTAAAATTGTGTACACAAGTTTAACGTTAGAACTCTGTTTAAACATTAAGAAAAAAACAATGCAGAATACGAGAACTGTCGGAATTGTCGCCAGATATCTAAAACTATCCAGCACGACAATTAAAATTAATTTTCGTGCTGATTTCAGCCTCTTAAAATTGTGTACACAAGTTAGAACGTTAGAACTCTGTTTAAACATTAAGAAAAAACAATGCAGAATACGAGAACTGTCGAGAATTGTCGCCAGATATCAAAAACTATCCAGCACGACAATTAAAATTAATTTTCGTGCTGATTTCAGCCTCTTAAAATTGTGTACACAAGTTAGAACGTTAGAACTCTGTTTAAACATTAAGAAAAAACAATGCAGAATACGAGAACTGTGGAGAATTGTCGCCAGATATGTAAAAACTATCCAGCACGACAATTAAAATTAATTTTCGTGCTGATTTCAGCCTCTTAAAATTGTGTACACAGTTAGAACGGTTAGAACTCTGTTGAAAAATTAAGAAAAACAATGCAGATATACGAAGAACTGTCCGAGATTGTCGCAGATATCGTAAAAACTATCCAGCACGGACAATTTAAAATTAATTTTCGTGCTGATTTCAGCCTCCTTAAAATTTTTGTACACAAGTTAGTAGAACGTTAGAACTCTGTTACAACATTAAGAAAAAACAATGCATGCAGAATACGAGAACTCGTCGATTGAATTGGTCGCCAGATATCTAAAAACTATCCAGCACGACAATTAAAAATTAATTTTCGTGCTGAATTTCAGCATCCCATCTAAATTGTGTACACAAGTTAGAACGTTAGGAAACTCTGTTTAAACATTAAGAAAAAAACCAATGCAGAAGACGAGAACTGTGGCTAAATTGTCGCCAGATAGCGTAAAAACTATCCAGCAAAGACAATTAAAATTAATTTGTCGTACTGATTCACACACAGCCTCTAAAATTTGTGTACACAAAGTTAGACGTAGAACTCTGTTTAAAACATTAGAAAAAACAATGCAGAATACGAGAACTGTCGAGAATTGTCGCCAGATATCTAAAACTATCCAGCACACAATTAAATTATTTTCGTGCTGATTTCAGCCTCTTAAAATTGTGTACACAAGTTAGAACGATAGAACTCTGTTTAAACATTAAGAAAAAAACAAACATGCAGAATACGAGAACTGTACGAGAAATGGTCTGCCAGATATCTAAAAACTATCCAGCACGACAATTAAAATTATTTTCGTGCTGATTTCAGCCTCTTAAAATTGTGTACACAAGTTAAACGTTAGAACTCTGGTTTAAAACATTAAGAAAAAAAACAATGCAGAATACGAGAACTGTCGAGAAAATTGTCGCCAGATATGTAAAAACTATCCAGCACGACAATTAAAATTAATTTTCGTGCTGATTCAGCCGCTTAAAATTGTGTACACAAGTTATAACGATTAGAACTCTGTTTAAACATTAAGAAAAAACAATGCAGAATACGAGAACTGTCGAGAATTGTCGCCAAGATATCTAAAAACTATCCAGCAACGACAATTAAAATTAATTTCGTGCTGATTTCAGCCTCTTAAAATTGTGTACACAAGTTAGAACGTTAGAACTCTGTTTAAACATTAAGAAAAAAACAATGCAGAATACGAGAACTGTCGAGATTGTCGCCAGATATCTAAAAAACTATCCAGCACGACAATTAAAATTAATTTTCGTGCTGATTCAGCCTCTTAAAATTTGTACACAAGTTAGAAACGTTAGAACTCTGTTTAAACATTAAGAAAAAACAATGCAGAATACGAGAACTGTCGAGAATTGTCGCCAGATATCTAAAAACTATCCAGCACGACAATTAAAATTAATTTTCGTGCTGATTTCAGCCTCTTAAAATTGTGTACACAAGTTAGAAACGTTAGAACTCTGTTTAAACATTAAGAAAAAACAATGCAGAATACGAGAACTTGTGAGAATTGTCGCCAGATATGTAAAAACTATCCAGCACGACAATTTAAAATTAATATTTCTCTTGCTGATTTCAGCCCTCTTAAAATGTGTACACAAGTTAGAACAGTTAGAACTACTCGTTTAACATTAAGAAAAAACAATGCAAGATACGAGAACTGTCGAGAACTTTGTCGCCAAGATATCGTAAAAAAACTATCCAGCACGACAATTAAAATTAATTTTCGGTGCTGATTCAGCATTCAGCCTCTTAAAATTTGTACACAAGTTTAGAAACAGTAGACTCTGTTCAAAAAAAATTAAGGAAAAAACATGCAGTAATACGGAGAACTGTCGAGAATGTCGCCCCAGATATGCTAAAAAACTATCCAGCACGACAATCAAATTAAATTTCGTGCTGATTCAAGCTCTTTAAAAGTGTGTACACAATGTAGAAAAACGTTAGAACTCTGTTATAACATTAAGAAAAAAACAATGCAGAATACGAGAACTGTCGAGAATGTCGCCAGATTATCGAAAAAACTTCCAGCACGACAATTAAAATTAATTTTCGTGCTGATTTCAGCCTCTTAAAATTGTGTACACAAGTTAGAACGTTAGAACTCTGTTTAAAACATTAAGAAAAAACAATGCAGAATACGAGAACTGTGAGAATTGTCGCCAGATATCGTAAAAACTATCCAGCACGACAATTAAAATTAATTTTCCGTGCTGATTTCAGCCTCTTAAAATTGTGTACACAAGTTAGAACGTTAGAACTCTGTTTAAACATTAAGAAAAAACAATGCAGAATACGAGAACTGTCGAGAATTGTCGCCAGATATCGTAAAAACTATCCAGCACGACAATAAAATTAATTTTCGTGCTGATTTCAGCCTCTTAAAATTGTGTACACAAGTTAGAACGTTAGAACTCTGTTTAAACATTAAGAAAAAACATGCAGAATACGAGAACTGTCGAGAATTGTCGCCAGATATCGAAAAACTATCCAGCACGACAATTAAAATTAATTTTCGTGCTGATTTCAGCCTCTTAAAATTGTGTACACAAGTTAGAACGTTAGAACTCTGTTTAAACATTAAGAAAAAACAATGCAGAATACGAGAACTGTCGATGAATTGTCGCCAGATATCGAAAAACTATCCAGCACGACAATTAAAATTAATTTTCGTGCTGATTTCAGCCTCTTAAATTGTGTACACAAGTTAGAACGTTAGAACTCTGTTTAAACATTAAGAAAAAACAATGCAGAATACGAGAACTGTCGAGAATTGTCGCCAGATATCGAAAAACTATCCAGCACGACAATTAAAATTAATTTTCGTGCTGATTTCAGCCTCTTAAATTGTGTACACAAGTTAGAACGTTAGAACTCTGTTTAAACATTAAGAAAAAACAATGCAGAATACGAGAACTGTGATGAATTGTCGCCAGATATCGAAAAACTATCCAGCACGACAATTAAAATTAATTTTCGTGCTGATTTCAGCCTCTTAAAATTGTGTACACAAGTTAGAACGTTAGAACTCTGTTTAAACATTAAGAAAAAACAATGCAGAATACGAGAACTGTCGAGAATTGTCGCCAGATATCTAAAAACTATCCAGCACGACAATTAAAATTAATTTTCGTGCTGATTTCAGCCTCTTAAAATTGTGTACACAAGTTAGAACGTTAGAACTCTGTTTAAACATTAAGAAAAAAACAATGCAGAATACGAGAACTGTCGAGAATTGTCGCCAGATATCGTAAAAACTATCCAGCACGACAATTAAAATTAATTTTCGTGCTGATTTCAGCCTCTTAAAATTGTGTACACAAGTTAGAACGTTAGAACTCTGTTTAAACATTAAGAAAAAACAATGCAGAATACGAGAACTGTCGAGAATTGTCGCCAGATATCTAAAAACTATCCAGCACGACAATTAAAATTAATTTTCGTGCTGATTTCAGCCTCTTAAAATTGTGTACACAAGTTAGAACGTTAGAACTCTGTTTAAAACATTAAGAAAAAACAATGCAGAATACGAGAACTGTCGAGAATTGTCGCCAGATATCTAAAAACTATCCAGCACGACAATTAAAATTAATTTTCGTGCTGATTTCAGCTCTTAAAATTGTGTACACAAGTTAGAACGTTAGAACTCTGTTTTAAACATTAAGAAAAAAACAATGCAGAATACGAGAACTGTCGAGAATTGTCGCCAGATATCTAAAAACTATCCAGCACGACAATTAAAATTAATTTTCGTGCTGATTTCAGCCTCTTAAAATTGTGTACACAAGTTAGAACGTTAGAACTCTGTTTAAACATTAAGAAAAAACAATGCAGAATACGAGAACTGTGGAAGAATTGTCGCCAGATATCGTAAAAACTATCCAGCACGACAATTAAAATTAATTTTCGTGCTGATTTCAGCCTCTTAAAATTGTGTACACAAGTTAGAACGTTAGAACTCTGTTTAAACATTAAGAAAAAACAATGCAGAATACGAGAACTGTCGAGAATTGTCGCCATATATGTAAAAACTATCCAGCACGACAATTAAAATTAATTTTCGTGCTGATTTCAGCCTCTTAAATTGTGTACACAAGTTAGAACGTTAGAACTCTGTTTAAACATTAAGAAAAAACAATGCAGAATACGAGAACTGTCGAGAATTGTCGCCAGATATGTAAAAACTATCCAGCACGACAATTAAAATTAATTTTCGTGCTGATTTCAGCCTCTTAAAATTGTGTACACAAGTTAGAACGATTAGAACTCTGTTTAAACATTAAGAAAAAACAATGCAGAATACGAGAACTGTCGAGAATTGTCGCCAGATATCGTAAAACTATCCAGCACGACAATTAAAATTAATTTTCGTGCTGATTTCAGCCTCTTAAAATTGTGTACACAAGTTAGAACGTTAGAACTCTGTTTAAACATTAAGAAAAAACAATGCAGAATACGAGAACTGTCGAGAATTGTCGCCAGATATCTAAAAACTATCCAGCACGACAATTAAAATTAATTTTCGTTGCTGATTTCAGCCTCTTAAAATTGTGTACACAAGTTAGAACGTTAGAACTCTGTTTAAACATTAAGAAAAAACAATGCAGAATACGAGAACTGTCGAGAATTGTCGCCAGATATCTAAAAACTATCCAGCACGACAATTAAAATTAATTTTCGTGCTGATTTCAGCCTCTTAAAATTGTGTACACAAGTTAGAACGTTAGAACTCTGTTTAAACATTAAGAAAAAACAATGCAGAATACGAGAACTGTCGAGAATTGTCGCCAGATATCTAAAAACTATCCAGCACGACAATTAAAATTAATTTTCGTGCTGATTTCAGCCTCTTAAAATTGTGTACACAAGTTAGAACGTTAGAACTCTGTTTAAACATTAAGAAAAAAACAATGCAGAATACGAGAACTGTCGATGAATTGTCGCCAGATATCGTAAAACTTATCCAGCACGACAATTAAAATTAATTTTCGTGCTGATTTCAGCCTCTTAAAATTGTGTACACAAGTTAGAACGTTAGAACTCTGTTTAAACATTAAGAAAAAACAATGCAGAATACGAGAACTGTCGAGAATTGTCGCCAGATATCGTAAAAACTATCCAGCACGACAATTAAAATTAATTTTCGTGCTGATTTCAGCCTCTTAAAATTGTGTACACAAGTTAGAACGTTAGAACTCTGTTTAAACATTAAGAAAAAACAATGCAGAATACGAGAACTGTCGAGAATTGTCGCCAGATATCGTAAAAACTATCCAGCACGACAATTAAAATTAATTTTCGTGCTGATTTCAGCCTCTTAAAATTGTGTACACAAGTTAGAACGTTAGAACTCTGTTTAAACATTAAGAAAAAACAATGCAGAATACGAGAACTTCGATGAATTGTCGCCAGATATCGAAAAACTATCCAGCACGACAATTAAAATTAATTTTCGTGCTGATTTCAGCCTCTTAAAATTGTGTACACAAGTTAGAACGTTAGAACTCTGTTTAAACATTAAGAAAAAACAATGCAGAATACGAGAACTGTCGAGGAATTGTCGCCAGATATCTAAAAACTATCCAGCACGACAATTAAAATTAATTTTCGTGCTGATTTCAGCCTCTTAAAATTGTGTACACAAGTTAGAACGTTAGAACTCTGTTTAAACATTAAGAAAAAACAATGCAGAATACGAGAACTGTCGAGAATTGTCGCCAGATATCGTAAAAACTATCCAGCACGACAATTAAAATTAATTTTCGTGCTGATTTCAGCCTCTTAAAATTGTGTACACAAGTTAGAACGTTAGAACTCTGTTTAAACATTAAGAAAAACAATGCAGAATACGAGAACTGTCGAGAATTGTCGCCAGATATCTAAAAACTATCCAGCACGACAATTAAAATTAATTTTCGTGCTGATTTCAGCCTCTTAAAATTGTGTACACAAGTTAGAACGTTAGAACTCTGTTTAAACATTAAGAAAAAAACAATGCAGAATACGAGAACTGTCGAGAATTGTCGCCAGATATCTAAAACTATCCAGCACGACAATTAAAATTAATTTTCGTGCTGATTTTCAGCCTCTTAAAATTGTGTACACAATTTAGAACGTTAGAACTCTGTTTAAACATTAAGAAAAAACAATGCAGAATACGAGAACTGTCGAGAATTGTCGCCAGATATGTAAAAACTATCCAGCACGACAATTAAAATTAATTTTCGTGCTGATTTCAGCCTCTTAAAATTGTGTACACAAGTTAGAACGTTAGAACTCTGTTTAAAACATTAAGAAAAAACAATGCAGAATACGAGAACTGTCGAGAATTGTCGCCAGATATCGAAAAACTATCCAGCACGACAATTAAAATTAATTTTCTTGCTGATTTCAGCCTCTTAAAATTGTGTACACAAGTTAGAACGTTAGAACTCTGTTTAAACATTAAGAAAAAAACAATGCAGATACGAGAACTGTCGAGAATTGTCGCCAGATATCTAAAAACTATCCAGCACGACAATTAAAATTAATTTTCGTGCTGATTTCAGCCTCTTAAAATTGTGTACACAAGTTAGAACGTTAGAACTCTGTTTAAACATTAAGAAAAAACAATGCAGAATACGAGAACTGTCGAGAATTGTCGCCAGATATCTAAAAACTATCCAGCACGACAATTAAAATTAATTTTCGTGCTGATTTCAGCCTCTTAAAATTGTGTACACAAGTTAGAACGTTAGAACTCTGTTTAAACATTAAGAAAAAACAATGCAGAATACGAGAACTGTCGATGAATTGTCGCCAGATATCTAAAAACTATCCAGCACGACAATTAAAATTAATTTTCGTGCTGATTTCAGCCTCTTAAAATTGTGTACACAAGTTAGAACGTTAGAACTCTGTTTAAAACATTAAGAAAAAACAATGCAGAATACGAGAACTGTCGAGAATTGTCGCCAGATATCGAAAAACTATCCAGCACGACAATTAAAATTAATTTTCTTGCTGATTTCAGCCTCTTAAAATTGTGTACACAAGTTAGAACGTTAGAACTCTGTTTAAACATTAAGAAAAAACAATGCAGAATACGAGAACTGTCGATGAATTGTCGCCAGATATCGACAAACTATCCAGCACGACAATTAAAATTAATTTTCTTGCTGATTTCAGCCTCTTAAAATTGTGTACACAAGTTAGAACGTTAGAACTCTGTTTAAACATTAAGAAAAACAATGCAGAATACGAGAACTGTGGAGAATTGTCGCCAGATATGTAAAAACTATCCAGCACGACAATTAAAATTAATTTTCTTGCTGATTTCAGCCTCTTAAAATTGTGTACACAAGTTAGAACATTAGAACTCTGTTTAAACATTAAGAAAAAACAATGCAGAATACGAGAACTGTCGAGAATTGTCGCCAGATATCGAAAAACTATCCAGCACGACAATTAAAATTAATTTTCGTGCTGATTTCAGCCTCTTAAAATTGTGTACACAAGTTAGAACGTTAGAACTCTGTTTAAACATTAAGGAAAAACAATGCAGTATACGAGAACTGTCGAGAATTGTCGCCAGATATCTAAAAACTATCCAGCACGACAATCAAAATTAAATTTCGTGCTGATTTCAGCCTTTTAAAATTGTGTACAGAAGTTAAAACGTTAGAACTCTGTTTAAACATTAAGAAAAAACAATGCAGAATACGAGAACTGTCGAGAATTGTCGCCAGATATCGAAAAACTATCCAGCACGACAATTAAAATTAATTTTCGTGCTGATTTCAGCCTCTTAAAATTGTGTACACAAGTTAGAACGTTAGAACTCTGTTTAAACATTAAGAAAAAACAATGCAGAATACGAGAACTGTCGATGAATTGTCGCCAGATATCGAAAAACTATCCAGCACGACAATTAAAATTAATTTTCTTGCTGATTTCAGCTTCTTAAAATTGTGTACACAAGTTATAACGTTAGAACTCTGTTTAAACATTAAGAAAAAACAATGCAGAATACGAGAACTGTGATGAATTGTCGCCAGATATCGACAAACTATCCAGCACGACAATTAAAATTAATTTTCTTGCTGATTTCAGCCTCTTAAAATTGTGTACACAAGTTAGAACGTTAGAACTCTGTTTAAACATTAAGAAAAAACAATGCAGAATACGAGAACTGTCGAGAATTGTCGCCAGATATCGAAAAACTATCCAGCACGACAATTAAAATTAATTTTCGTGCTGATTTCAGCCTCTTAAAATTGTGTACACAAGTTAGAACGTTAGAACTCTGTTTAAACATTAAGAAAAAACAATGCAGAATACGAGAACTCTGATGAATTGTCGCCAGATATCGAAAAACTATCCAGCACGACAATTAAAATTAATTTTCGTGCTGATTTCAGCCTCTTAAAATTGTGTACACAAGTTAGAACGTTAGAACTCTGTTTAAACATTAAGAAAAAACAATGCAGAATACGAGAACTCTGATGAATTGTCGCCAGATATCGAAAAACTATCCAGCACGACAATTAAAATTAATTTTCGTGCTGATTTCAGCCTCTTAAAATTGTGTACACAAGTTAGAACGTTAGAACTCTGTTTAAACATTAAGAAAAAACAATGCAGAATACGAGAACTGTCGAGAATTGTCGCCAGATATCGTAAAAACTATCCAGCACGACAATTAAAATTAATTTTCTTGCTGATTTCAGCTTCTTAAAATTGTGTACACAAGTTAGAACGTTAGAACTCTGTTTAAACATTAAGAAAAAACAATGCAGAATACGAGAACTGTCGAGAATTGTCGCCAGATATCGAAAAACTATCCAGCACGACAATTAAAATTAATTTTCGTGCTGATTTCAGCCTCTTAAAATTGTGTACACAAGTTAGAACGTTAGAACTCTGTTTAAACATTAAGAAAAAACAATGCAGAATACGAGAACTGTCGATGAATTGTCGCCAGATATCGAAAAACTATCCAGCACGACAATTAAAATTAATTTTCGTGCTGATTTCAGCCTCTTAAAATTGTGTACACAAGTTAGAACGTTAGAACTCTGTTTAAACATTAAGAAAAAACAATGCAGAATACGAGAACTGTGATGAATTGTCGCCAGATATCGAAAAACTATCCAGCACGACAATTAAAATTAATTTTCGTGCTGATTTCAGCCTCTTAAAATTTTGTACACAAGTTAGAACGTTAGAACTCTGTTTAAACATTAAGAAAAAACAATGCAGAATACGAGAACTGTCGAAAATTGTCGCCAGATATCTAAAAACTATCCAGCACGACAATTAAAATTAATTTTCGTGCTGATTTCAGCCTCTTAAAATTTTGTACACAAGTTAGAACGTTAGAACTCTGTTTAAACATTAAGAAAAAACAATGCAGAATACGAGAACTGTCGAGAATTGTTGCCAGATATGTAAAAACTATCCAGCACGACAATTAAAATAAATTTTCGTGCTGATTTCAGCCTCTTAAAATTGTGTACACAAGTTTAAACGATAGAACTCTGTTTAAACATTAAGAAAAAACAATGCAGAATACGAGAACTGTCTAGAATTGTCGCCAGATATGTAAAAACTATCCAGCACGACAATTAAAATTAATTTTCGTGCTGATTTCAGCCTCTTAAAATTTTGTACACAAGTTAGAACGTTAGAACTCTGTTTAAACATTAAGAAAAAACAATGCAGAATACGAGAACTGTCGAGAATTGTCGCCAGATATCTAAAAACTATCCAGCACGACAATTAAAATTAATTTTCGTGCTGATTTCAGCCTCTTAAAATTTTGTACACAAGTTAGAACGTTAGAACTCTGTTTAAACATTAAGAAAAAACAATGCAGAATACGAGAACTGTCGAGAATTGTCGCCAGATATCTAAAAACTATCCAGCACGACAATTAAAATTAATTTTCGTGCTGATTTCAGCCTCTTAAAATTTTGTACACAAGTTAGAACGTTAGAACTCTGTTTAAACATTAAGAAAAAACAATGCAGAATACGAAAACTGTCGAGAATTGTCGCCAGATATCTAAAAACTATCCAGCACGACAATTAAAATTAATTTCGTGCTGATTTCAGCCTCTTAAAATTGTGTACACAAGTTAGAACGTTAGAACTCTGTTTAAACATTAAGAAAAAACAATGCAGAATACGAGAACTGTGGTGAATTGTCGCCAGATATGTAAAAATTATCCAGCACGTCAATTAAAATTAATTTTCGTGCTGATTTCAGCCTCTTAAAATTTTGTACACAAGTTAGAACGTTAGAACTCTGTTTAAACATTAAGAAAAAACAATGCAGAATACGAGAACTGTCGAGAATTGTCGCCAGATACGTAAAACTATCCAGCACGACAATTAAAATTAATTTTTGTGCTGATTTCAGCCTCTTAAAATTGTGTACACAAGTTAGAACGTTAGAACTCTGTTTAAACATTAAGAAAAAACAATGCAGAATACGAGAACTGTCGAGAATTGTCGCCAGATATGTAAAAACTATCCAGCACGACAATTAAAATTAATTTTCGTGCTGATTTCAGCCTCTTAAAATTTTGTACACAAGTTAGAACGTTAGAACTCTGTTTAAACATTAAGAAAAAACAATGCAGAGTACGAGAACTGTCGAGAATTGTCGCCAGATATCTAAAAACTATCCAGCACGACAATTAAAATTAATTTTCGTGCTGATTTCAGCCTCTTAAAATTTTGTACACAAGTTAGAACGTTAGAACTCTGTTTAAACATTAAGAAAAAACAATGCAGAATACGAGAACTGTCGAGAATTGTCGCCAGATATCTAAAAACTATCCAGCACGACAATTAAAATTAATTTTCGTGCTGATTTCAGCCTCTTAAAATTTTGTACACAAGTTAGAACGTTAGAACTCTGTTTAAACATTAAGAAAAAACAATGCAGAATACGAGAACTGTCGAGAATTGTCGCCAGATATCTAAAAACTATCCAGCACGACAATTAAAATTAATTTTCGTGCTGATTTCAGCCTCTTAAAATTTTGTACACAAGTTAGAACGTTAGAACTCTGTTTAAACATTAAGAAAAAACAATGCAGAATACGAAAACTGTCGAGAATTGTCGCCAGATATCTAAAAACTATCCAGCACGACAATTAAAATTAATTTTCGTGCTGATTTCAGCCTCTTAAAATTGTGTACACAAGTTAGAACGTTAGAACTCTGTTTAAACATTAAGAAAAAACAATGCAGAATACGAGAACTGTGGTGAATTGTCGCCAGATATGTAAAAATTATCCAGCACGTCAATTAAAATTAATTTTCGTGCTGATTTCAGCCTCTTAAAATTTTGTACACAAGTTAGAACGTTAGAACTCTGTTTAAACATTAAGAAAAAACAATGCAGAATACGAGAACTGTCGAGAATTGTCGCCAGATACGTAAAAACTATCCAGCACGACAATTAAAATTAATTTTTGTGCTGATTTCAGCCTCTTAAAATTGTGTACACAAGTTAGAACGTTAGAACTCTGTTTAAACATTAAGAAAAAACAATGCAGAATACGAGAACTGTCGAGAATTGTCGCCAGATACGTAAAAACTATCCAGCACGACAATTAAAATTAATTTTTGTGCTGATTTCAGCCTCTTAAAATTGTGTACACAAGTTAGAACGTTAGAACTCTGTTTAAACATTAAGAAAAAACAATGCAGAATACGAGAACTGTCGAGAATTGTCGCCAGATATGTAAAAACTATCCAGCACGACAATTAAAATTAATTTTCGTGCTGATTTCAGCCTCTTAAAATTTTGTACACAAGTTAGAACGTTAGAACTCTGTTTAAACATTAAGAAAAAACAATGCAGAGTACGAGAACTGTCGAGAATTGTCGCCAGATATCTAAAAACTATCCAGCACGACAATTAAAATTAATTTTCGTGCTGATTTCAGCCTCTTAAAATTGTGTACACAAGTTTAAACGACAGAACTCTGTTTAAACATTAAGAAAAAACAATGCAGAATACGAGAACTGTCGAGAAATGTCGCCAGATATCTAAAAACTATCCAGCACGACAATTAAAATTAATTTTCGTGCTGATTTCAGCTCCTTAAAATTGTGTACACAAGTTAGAACGTTAGAACTCTGTTTAAATATTATAGAAAAACACACCACAATACGAGAACTGTCGAGAATTGTCGCCAGATACGTAAAAACTATCCAGCACGACAATTAAAATTAATTTTCGTGCTGATTTTAGCATTTTAAAATTATGTACACAAGTTTAAACGTTAGAACTCTGTTTAAATATTATAGAAAAATACACCAGAATACGAGAACTGTCGAGAATTGTCGCCAGATACGTAAAAACTATCCAGCACGACAATTAAAATTAATTTTCGTGCTGATTTCAGCTTCTTAAAATTGTGTACACAAGTTAAAACGTTAGAACTCTGTTTAAACATTAGGAAAAAACAATGCAGAATACGAGAACTGTCGAGAATTGTCGCCAGATATCTAAAAACCATCCAGCACGACAATAAAAATTAATTTTCGGGCTGATTTCAGCCTCTTAAAATTGTGTACACAAGTTTAAACGACAAAACTCTGTTTAAACATTAAGAAAAAACAATGCAGAATACGAGAATTGTCGAGAATTGTCGCCAGATATCTAAAAACTATCCAGCACGACAATTAAAATTAATTTTTGTGCTGATTTTAGCTTTTAAAATTGTGTACACAAGTCAGAACGTTATACTAACGGCAGCCGGCGCGCAACGTTACCGATATCATTAATATTTATCGAAGCGATTTTATTATAAGCCCCATTTGCCTATATTGCCTAAGAACATGTACCTCGAGCCGTGGATATCGTTCTCGTTATCTAAGGACGAGGCTTCGCTCGTAGCATAAAATTTTACCGGCTTACCGTTTATAATGAAAACTGCCGAGATGAGCTTCTACGAGGACTTCAGCGATAGACGTAACGTTATAACAGCGTTATAAACCTCGTGTAACAATTATTTAGCATAATGCACAATATGCGACTGTAATATACGGATATAATTAATCGTTAGAAGTTGAATGCAATTTGCATACTATATCGAGTAAATAGAAAATAATTTATGATTTGACTATTTCAGAAGAAACTTCAAAAGGAAGTTAAGAAAGGAAAAAAGATGTGAATTTTCCTCGAATTAATTTTCATACCAAATTGAACGTCTCTTTCACAGCTTTGAGTTTCCGAATGCTAAATATCATAGTAACTATTTGACATTAGAACTCGTTTAATGTAAAGTGTACGGAAAATTAAATTCACAAGCAAATTTAATTATTAATCTGTCCTCGGAGCATATAATTAAAAATTACAGTTATTTAATTTACAATATTAAATGTGTAATTAGACTACCTCAAGTTTAAAAAGTCACTTTAAAATTTAATAAACACTAACGCTTTGTTATTGTTATTCAAATTTGCCGAAACATTTTGGAACACTATGGGACGTCCATAACAACGGCAACACGTGCACCCAATGGCAATGTTCAAACACCAATACATGTATTGCAAAGTGCGCGCTATTATCTTCAATAATTACTACCGGTTGAAAGTGAATTACTAGTATTTGTCGGCAACGTATTCTTCATCTCTATGCAAATTTCACGCATATTTAATATTTGTATTTAAAATTATGGAAATTATCGGCGTTTTCCTACCGGAAATATTAAATCGGTTTTACTTTTTTTTGTTTATTTGCATCATTCATATCATTGTTAAATATAGAAGATAAATTGATGTCATTATAAAAAAATGCTCATTACATAATGCTGATAAGAAAATATCGAGACATATTCTACGTGCGTACAAATTCAATGGTCAAGGTCTTATATAAATCTAGCTTGATGGTACTTTTTGCGCTAACAAATGTACAAACATGTGACGTTTAATATTGTCTTTAACTGCATCATTCTTTAGCACGTCATTGCCTATTGCTTATTTTATGCTAATTATACAAATATGGATGAAGCACACATCTTGCGCATTTCTGCATATCTCATTCAATTGTTAAAGATCAGATAAATTTATCACTGGGAATCAAGTGTAGATATA
>NW_023415452.1:0-23827 GCF_013373865.1 Monomorium pharaonis | reverse complement strand
ATTTGCAGACAAACTGAAATCGCTATCGTATCGAATCTATACGAGCAAATAAATCGATAATTTAAATCGTGGTCTTTATGTTTGCCCGATGTGAAGATTGATGTGTAAATAAAATTCAATTTTCTCCTTTTCACCTTGAATTTTATGAAAATTCGTTTGCTTGACGTTTGTGATATGCTAAATTATTGACACATATCTTTCATTTGTCAGAGAGACCCACGCGCGCTCTTCAGATAAAAAACAATAGAGTTACATAACGCGCGATTTCAGTGCGGGGGAAGGGAAGGAGGGAGAGAGGGGATTAGGAGCGGAAGAAATAGAGAAAACCCCGAAACGAAATGCTGCGGAAGACACGTACGAGCAACGTCGGAAACTGCCATTGGGTATCGCGAGAAACGTAATCAACTCTTTAAAGAACAGAATCGTTCGCTACGGGATTTTTGCTTTCCCATTCGGTTACGTTACATCGGAAATAGTTGGCTTAGTACGCAGAAAATTGAATATCTTTTTCTGTCGTGTCCATCATGCTTCAACTCGGACTGGCCATGAAGTTTCTACGCGTACGATGAATACAATATTTTATTTTTCGATAGTTATTGTACCATGATACATGCTCTGTTTCCTTCATGTTTCTTGCGCACGTTCTGTCACGTCTCGGCTTTTTAGTCTGAAAGATCTGTTGCCCTTCGACGGACGAAAGGTGTCCTGTCGCAGTAGCGAGGGACAGAAATGGGAAGAAATATCGTTTAGACCATCGAGGGTGAATACTCTCGAGAGGTGAACGCACTATAGGGTAAAAAAATGGCAGGCCAAACTTTTGCAACAAGGGGAAAGAGGAGGGGGAGGGGAAGGGAGAATGGGCGGAGTGAGGGGATAAGGGCTCGAAAGCGCTGAGCTTTTCGACGAGAGTCCCGCGGGGAGTTCGAGCACGATCGGCTCGGACCTATTTCGCGATTTTCTTCAGACATGCCATCAGCGGAATGACAAATGGAGGCTGCACCCCCTTTTACCCGCCTTCGATATCCCTTCGTCCTACGTCGGTCTGGGTCCTTCTACTCTTCTTTCTAGTCTCCTGGCCATTCTCTTTCTCCCTCTTTCTTTCTCTCTCTCTCTCTCTCTCTCTCTCTCTCTCTCTCTCTCTCTCTCTCTCTCTCTCTCTCTCCTCGCCGGCTCCCTCTCTCCGGCTATGCTCGTCGGATGCCGCTGTTTTGTGGTAGTTCGAGTCGAATGCGCGTCTTGTGCCCGAGAAAATCGATATACCAGTCTTCGGAGAGACGAGTACACGGGGCGAGTTTACTAGGATCTACGGCGCGCCTGGTTCGTCGAATACGTCGCACAGAGTGTGTTCATGAATTTTTGAATGAATCCGCATTTCTTGAATCACGTAGGGTTTCCCCCGTTTGTTTCGAGAGAGGGTTATTATCTTCCATCACTGTTAGGCGATGAGTTTCTCTCTCCTCTCTCTCTCTCTCTCTCTCTCTCTCTCTCTCTCTTCATTTCCTCTTTTATTCTCTAGTTCATCTGTTTTATTCAAGCTTATTCTTGTATTTTTGCGCCACCGGTACTCTGGCAATATTACAGAAACTGAAGTCTCCTCGCTAGGCTTTCGGGGGTTAAACGTGCGTATTTGGAGATTAAACATGGGACTCACCCGCACAGAAGGCGGTCTTTCGTTTATGAATGTAACTACCTACTACAAGTGTACAAAGAGCACACGAAAGCGCCGTATATTGGCTGTCTCGGCGCCGGCAAACATCTGCTACGTACGTAACCAGAACCCGAAGCTACACGATCGAACAACATGGAAACCGTCATGTCTGGATAAGATTTATTCGTCTAAAACCGATTTGCGAAGGAGTTCGGTCTGTTCGTCGAATCGCACGAGAAATCGCGATATCGCGCGGCTAGAGAATCTCTAATTATCGAACGTCAATTAGCGAAGATGGGAACAGACTGAGCCAATTTTCATGAAAGGTCTCCTCTCTCGTCTTCTCTCTCGTGTTCCGATATTTTAAATGAAGCCCGCGTATTTCAAAATGAATCCCATATAGGTTCTCGTTCGAATATGACTAGCGAGCAAGGAGAGAGGACGTGGGAAGGGATACGTTGTTACAGGAGTATCGACATATCAGCCGGGGCTTTTACAAAGTAATCTCGCTTTTCAGCTACGTCGGAAATACAGGCGGTATTCTATATAAATATTGCATTCACAAGATCTGACGGCAGAAAAAGAAAGGGGGAGGGGAGAGAGAGAGAGGAGAGAAGAAGAGAGATTAATCGCCGTGGCCCGCTCGTAAAATCGAGATGCAGGAACGATCGAAGCCGACTTATGTAACTAACTTTTACCGTTGCGCTCGTTTGCGTGACAATTTTCCGTCATTTCCAAAATTTTCTCAGTTGTCTACTTAACCAGAAATGTCTTTCTTAGAAGAGGGGTTAGGCAGCGAGGGTGTCCCATCGGTGAGACCGAGGCGAAAGCGAGAAGTTCGAAGTATTTCGCTTATGAGGCCGAAATGCCAAGGAAGTTTCGGGAATTTGCGTTTCGCGAAAATCTCAGCTCTCCGAACTGCTGTTGTTCGCATGCCACGATACAACGGCAGCGACGCGACGCGACGCCCCGGCAAGAACAATTTCAAGCTGTCTTGAAATATCGTTGTAGCAAGCGAGAGACAATCGCGGGACTCAATGACGTGGAAATAGTACCGTTCGCTCCCGGAATCGTCGTATTGTATCGTAGCACAAATTCTCCGTCGGTCGGTGAAATTCGCTTCGTTATGCACGTCGCATTTAATTTGTATCGGATCTGAGTCTTGTAACTCGACTCAGCAATGTCTGCGTAACGGGTCTAAAAGTAAAGCAAGCGCTCTCTTGACAGAAGGTAGAAGCAAAACTGTTTTTCACTTTGTTACGTAATTGTTCGGATCTATATTTGATGCCCTGAAAATTAAAATCACATTGACGACGTACGTTTCGCATTTACCGAAAACATATGTATGAGTGATATCAGAGTGAGATGACGTGCAGATTAATTAAATAGAATCGTTTACAACGGTTATTAGCGATGAGATGTTTACCAAAATGTTCACCGAAATCTCGTACGTTCTTGGTGTCCAATTTAACTCGTTTCCACGTGCTTGAAACGGTGACACAACGTAATTATTGTTTTAGGGAAATTTCATCTAACCGCGTTTAATGCGAAAAGCGCGGCGCGAATAGGCGGTCGGCGGTTTCCGGCGGTCTCCACTCGATGGAGAGGCAAGAGAGAGAGAGAGAGAGAGAGAGAGTGCCGGGTTCGTTACGGCTTAATACTTTTGTGCACTCACACGTGTGCATCTACCTTAACCGCGTCTCTCTCCGCGGAGCAAAGTGAAGCGGACGGCGGCACAAGGGGGTCGGGGGAATTTACGAGCTGCAGGAATTGCATGGGCGAAAATTTCCCGTGACGTACGTCGCATCCAACCTTTGGTGCGAAGCGGCCGACTCGCATGAAAAACGCCGGCGCGAGGAAGGGAAGTCGGGAATATAGGAAACCCGCAAGACGTGTCTTCATAAAAGTCTGCTCCGAGGAAGGCGATTCGCCTTTTCGTCGGTGCGCGCGCGCGCACGTGCGCGCGCGAAAGAGAGAGAGAGAGAGAGAGAGAGAGAGATATCGTTGGGATTAAATTTCGGCGTGGCGGCAGTGCCTTATCGATCGCCGAGAGAAGAGAGAGAAAATGCCGCACTCTGGTTTATTATGAATTTTCCTCGCCTCGATTCTTTTTTCATTTGGGAAGAGATCGTCTCGTGGACGGGGAAGGAGGGGGGGGGGGGAGGTCGAGCCACGTCTACACTAATGGGAACGCCGTTTAATCATTCGCAACCTATTCTCCCCGTGAGTCTAAACGGGTAAAACGTTATCCGTCTCTCCGGAGAAGAACGTTGTTCGGAACATTTCGTTGGGTTCCAAAGTCGGCCGCTTAATTAGTTCGCGGGAGTCCGCGCTATACGCTCGGCGGAATAACCGCGGCTATTAGCATCGGTTTCTCGGTCAGCGAAAAAATGGAGTTCGGGGCGGCGGCGGCGGCGCTCGTGGCTCTTCATTAAAACGATGCGGCCCGGCATTATCCCCGAGGAGGATAAATTCCTGGGGGTGTATAGGGGGTTAAAATTGCGGGCGCGCGCGCGGGTTATCGCACGCTATCGCGAAATCGATTTACGACTGAGCCTAGGTACCCCGGCCTTATTACCGAGGTAATACCTCATTTTCCAACATTAATTCTACCTTCTGACACGGAGCTACGCTACTTCCAAGGCCGAAGTGGGAAAATAAAGGTACCGCTCTCACGCGCGAACGCATCGTTCGCGTAAGTGACGTGCGCGCTAATTATCTTTTTTTTCTCTCCTTGCTGTTTCCGTTCCAGAACATTTTTATGTTCGGCGTACACACACACACACACAGTGAATCACGAGTCGCACCGGTAATGACGACCGAACGGTTCTTTTTTCTTCCTTTCCTCTCGTCACTTGTAAATTTCTCGTTTGTTTTACACCTTGATCTTCTCGCTTTTGCTTCTCGCGAGTGATTAACGTGAGAGTGAAGAGCGCCGTGGTATCTCCACACGCATAAATATACGTTAATATACATGAGAGAGGCGGGGGAAAAATATTATTAAACTACTGCTCGAAATCTCTCTCTCTCTCGGGTACCGCTCCGTAATTTTTAATTCTTTCTTTCGCTCATAGGTATATGTGTATTTCAGAAAAGAAAGATGAAATAAGTTTTTAATCTTTTGTCTCTATTATCTTCCCAAAACATTAATCTCTTAATTATTTTACTACTCGCATAAACGGAGCTATCTATTTATTTTTAGATAGGGGCATAATCTAATTAAACAAGAATTTATTATTTTCACAAATACATCGAGATATAATTGATCGTCGCCAAAAATGGGATTATAAAAACCTACTTTTTTTTAAAAAACAACTCTTATTCAACCTTTCGAGAGAATTCCTCGGAATAGATCTTCAATTCTCTTTCAAAAATTATTCGATTCGCGAAAGAGTCTCATTGCGCGCGGAGACACTTTCCCGGCGCAAATTGACATTGAATCCGCGACTCGTTAATTTCCCAAGGGTCATTCCGCGAGTGTCAAAGCCTTGTCGTCACGTATAGACACGGAGAGACGATTCTCGGAAGTAAAACTGGGAAGAATCGCGGCACCTTCTGTTCTCGCTCTGTTTCTCTCTCTCTCTCTCTCTCTCTCTTTCTCTCTCTCTCGGCGGGAGTCCGCGCCAGCGGAAAGCATTCGTCATCGTTGCTTCCGACGGTCGGGAGTAGTTTTGATCCCGTTGCCGCTCTTTCGCTCTCCCTCCCTCTCTTTCTCCGTCTCTCTCAGTTTCTCTCTCCTCTGCTGGGTCTCAGCTGACAGGCTTGTAATAAAGGGTTAAGGCGCGAGCATTAATCAAGACGTAGCAGACATCCGTAGGAAATATCTCGCGCCATATACGCGTCCCGACGTAGAGCACCTCGCGAAACTTCCGAGAGATCGTTTTCGGGCGCGACGAACCCGTCGAGATCAATTCTAACAAATTACGATGTTGCGGATGCGACCGATAATACAGAGTGCAAACGATTTGCAGTTGAACGGAAATTGGAGGGAAAGTTCTCGAGATTGAAAATTGGATTTTTAGTTAAGTAAACTTCATTATTATCACAAATATTATTTTATATTTATTTATAAGTGTTGATTTGTCTAATATTATATCTCAGAAAGGTTGGAAACACAAAAATAGATCTTGAATATTTTATTAATCTGAATTAATAGGTACAATCTTTGAAGAAAATACAATATAAGAATCTTAATTTACATCATTATTCTCTTCATATTTTGTACATTGGAATTCTTCAAGAGAAAGTCAGCATGGATTTCTATGGCGTTGACAATTCACATCGAAGTATTAAAAGTCGATGCATGTACGCTATGGATCATATCAACGTCACGTCAATATCAATGTCATGAGTGGCATCTCATCGTCACGTTTCTACGATCAGAGTTTTATTTGTCCGAAATTGAAAGCCATCGAAAGTGCCTTCGCCACTCCGTCATGATCAATC
Source organism: Monomorium pharaonis (assembly GCF_013373865.1). NCBI lineage: Eukaryota > Metazoa > Arthropoda > Insecta > Hymenoptera > Formicidae > Monomorium > Monomorium pharaonis. The sequence continues at coordinate 17,733 of NW_023415452.1, read as the reverse complement.
AATTTACATTAATGCGAAAAAAAATTATTGTTTATTAACAGTAGTAATAATTTAAACATAATTAGCGAAGCCTTATATCCCTTAGGAAATAGAAAATAATGAAAATCCGTGAAATCTTTCGTTCAAGACCGAGCGTTATTCGCGAATTATAACTGTCCAGTCACCCTGCGTTCCGACGACAGCGTGAATGCGTCGGTCGCGACGTCTCCTTCGCGGAGCACGAACGACCCCACTGCTGCCTGGTGCCGCGCGCTTTAATGATCGCGATATTTCAGAAACTGGCGCACTGGCATTAGGAATGACGCGGGCGGCTCTTCCGCGTTTCGCGCGCGCGAAACGCCGGCCGCGAGGCGCGCGAGAGAAAAGCGAGAATTTATTCGATTCCATTACAGCTAATCTCCCGCCGTCGCGAGATAAGTTCCCTCGAATTAAGTCGTGAAATATGATTCGCCTTTGTGGCGCGCGCCGTCCCCCTCCCCCCCCCCGCCGCTGTGTTACTCGCATATTTAATACTGCCCGGTTGCGGCCGCGCTGAAACGTACGGGCCCGGAAATGGGAACGATAATTCGCCCCGTCGCGAGCTGTCTTGTCCGACTGAATTCCCGCTTTCCTGTTTTCCGCGAGATCAAAAGTCGCGAGTTAACTTTTTTGGAAACATGAATCTTCCTTCCGAAAGCTTCTTCTCATAAACGAGCAACAAAAAAATGTTATGATTAATAATAAGTGAAACTAGGATCGATACGTGAATAAATGATTCGCAGTCATGAAGGTTCGGACTTGATAGAAATACATTAATGATACATTTTCGTGACTCGTGAGTTTTTATTTAAAAAAATCTGATACTAGAAGACAATGCAACGTTATAAATTTGCATTGTATGTTTAATTGTTCGAATTGCATATTTTTGGTTAATAAAAGCGTGTATTGTAGCTAGATCGCGTTATTTATGTGCTATTTAATTTGTATTACCTTTTTAGTACTTTTTCAAATGTAATATTTAAAACTCGGGTGGCTTTTTTATGGCTGTATGGTTAACATTAATACGCGCGTGTAATAAAATAAATTTATTTTACAGGGGCGCTAAAAAATTTTTTGTAATTTGGATGTTTTGCATTCCTGGAAAATTCGGAAATTATCTGGAAATTTTTTACAAGATTTGAGTGAACAGTCTGATTATATGAAAACGCGAGCACATGCGATTCGATAATGCGATTTCTCGACGTGAAACAAATCGATCAAATATTCTTTCACGTTCCGTGGTTTCGGTTTGAATCTCCAAGCGTCAAGTTGGCACGAATAATTCATTGCAATTTTTCGATACGTTAAACCGGTGCCACTTGCACGTCGCGGTTGTAATTTGAATGTAACACTTGGCGTCAGAAACGCGGCGCGTGAATTTTTGCCCGTTATACATTTACAAGCGGACAGTAATTCTTCCGCCGAAGTGCGAAAGTTTTTCTTTTTCTTTATCTCGGATCCTTTACCGTCATCCGAACGGATCCCTTCGTCGTTCCCTTCGTCGCGTCGCTGACGTCGATTTAGTCGTCGGATTTCGGCCGACGCGAGAACGGATAGAAATAATTCAGTTGTCGGCGCTTGTCCGCAGACGAATAGCGGTAATTCGGTTGTCGGTCTTCCTTCTTGTTCGAGCACGGAAAGAAGCGACGTTAATTGAACTTCCATGAAGTTATTATCTCCTCCGAGATACAAACGACGAATGGAATGGAAAATTAAAGTTCCCGCGCATACATAAATCATTTATTTTGTCAGCAGACGCGGGTTTTGAAAATCTCATTAAAATGGATTACGTGCGACGTAAGTCTATCATTTTTGTTCCAATTTATTTCAAAATTTTCTATACGTTACTCTCGCGACAAATGACAGTTATATCAAGTGACTGTGTACCGCGGCAACTTTTTTAAATAATAATAATAATAATAATATATGTCTTTTTTGATATTTGTCACTCATTTCAATTTAGCGCGAACAAGCTTTTATTTGCAATTTTTTATATATTTCCTAATCAGACTTATATTTTGTTGTGTATTTATCTACACGGAGAAAATTTTGGAGTAAAAATTACCATTGTAAATAATAAACGTGAATTAAAGAAGAAATTATAAAAAGTTTTACTGTTTTTCATCAAATTACCATAGTGTTTACACTACTTACGGTTTAATTTCTCTGAAATTTCTTCTTATTGTCCATAGCTACTATTGTACGTAATCAGTTTTACTATAAAATTTTTTCCGTGTAGAAAAATTCTCTCCCATGCCGATAAATCTTTATCGCCTTTATTATTAAACCAATATCGAATGGGCGAGTTAAACGGAGGTGAGTGCGCGATACCCCGGCACGATCTGAAAGACGCTCGCCTAAAATTTACGAGCCACGTGGCGTACACGTTACGACGCGGACGAGTCATACTTGGTGTATCAATACTCGTACTGGCGTCGGGGCATGGAACTTTTGTCGACGTTTTATTAAATCTGCGAACTCTGCGGAACCGTTATGCTGCAGGTGCAGCGGATATACCTTTCTTTCGTTGTACCGGTCGGCTGTTGCTGCTCGATGCTTTCAAAGGAAACGTCAGACCTAAGAAGACCTAGAGAATAAAAACGCGGTACACGAGAGAGGTATGAATATTCTTTATAGCGAGAGCAAGAAAGTCTGTCGAGCAATAAATTATCTCTTTCGATAGACTCTTCTATTATATCGTTTAATCAGTGCCAAAAAAAAAAAAAAAAAAAAAGTCGACACATTTCTACGTTTAACAAGCAACAGGCTACATTTCCACACAAATTTAACTCCATATGTAGAGATAGAGGACGATATGGAATTGTAATTACATTTTAAATAAGTATCGAGCAATCGTTAATAATAGATCGTTGAACACCGCGACGCGAATAATAAATAAATACACGGAAAAAATAAGTCAGTTGTAACAACTAGAAGAAATTTTCAGATGGCTTAATTCAGTTAAAGTAACATGAAGCTTATCTGCACTAACTGAAATGTTCACATTAACAAATGCTTTCGGTTGGAAAAACCAAAAATTTCTGTTATTAATGTGCTTACCACAGAAGATTCAATTATCACAGACAAAGTAACTCGGCTATAGCAATTAGAATTTTTAATTAGTTCAGTTCGGATGCAGTAACATAAAGTTTATTTGCATTAACTGAAATACTGTTTTTATCAACAAATACTTTCGATTGGAGGAACTGAAAATTTCTGTTATTAATCTGTCATTTGAGACAACCGAGAGAACAATTGTCTTAGGGACAGAAATGTCCTACAAAAATATTTTTGTTGCTGCAACCGAATTTTTGTCTGCTTCCCAGGGAACAGAAAATTTCGGTTGTAAGACCGATAAAACTACCGCCGTTTACGACTTCGCTAATCAGTAACATCGCCAGAACGGGCGATCGTTTAATGTCAACGTTTCCCTAAACCTTAGCCGGATACGGAATGATTTATCGGTCGTGTATCGGGAAAAGTATCGCTTCCTTTTGTCGTCGTTGAGGGCTGCATCGTTTCCGAACGGGAAAAGTTTCGGCCGACGAAAGACGGCGAGTGTCATTAGCCGATAAATGAAGGTAGTAAATAATTTCCCGCGGACCATCTCCGTCCGGAAAAAGATTTCTTTCGTCGGAAACTTCGCCTCCGTCTTCCGGACTTCCTACCTTAAGTGCCGGGGCCGAAGTTCCGTTGCGCGCGCCCCGGAAACTTTCGATTACGTTGCGCGCCGCAATTATGCATTTCGGAAGAACGTTGAAATTATCGTCGGCGAGAGAAATCCTCGTAAGTTCAGCTTGATTGTTCTTTTATAATACTCGACGAATCCTTGTTAAAAATTACAAAGTTCGATTCGGCGCCTACACAATTATTAAATGTAATTAATGAAGCGATTGCCAGTTACAAATACAGGCACATTACCACGTTTGAAATAAAATCCCCTGCCTGTTATTCCCGATGTCGGGCCAGGTAATTTGGACGGCATCGAAATTCCATTTCCAATTACATATTTGACGCGGAGTACGCGAGTAGTAACGTAGATCCGGAGCGCTTTCGGGGATTAAAAGTCGATAGCGCACGATAAAGTGTTGTAAAGAGCGGACACCGGTAATCGGAAATATTTCACGTTATTTCCCTCAGGCGAGATCGAAACATTACATGTAAGCCGTATTATCATTCCGCGCGTCGCCGCACCGCGGGTACGTGCCCGGAAAAGTATATACGCCGCACTTTCCGCCGCGGATAGACAGGCAGTTACACGTGCGCGCGTACGGCGCGCAAAAAGTCCGCGGGAGATCCGCGCGAAGACAGAAATTGTCGAGATTTACATTCCAGATTCGAGGCATATTCGAGCGTGAAGGCACCGAAAATTAATGGTTCGTTGAATTTATAGCCGAGTTTGGTACATCCGTGCCTGTCGAGCTTATCTTGTAACACCGCGTTTAACGATTTCCCTCCCCACCCTCTCCCCGCCCGCTCCGTCCTTCCTCGCATGAAGACATACGCGTCATTAATCTTTAACAATTGAAGAGGCTTCAGCAGCGTAACGGCGATCTAGTCTAATCCCTTGAAAACTTAGAGAAAATTAATCGTGAACAGAGAACATTCAATTATTTACACGTATTCACTTTTAATGAATTTGTGTCGATAAAAAATTACGCGGCTAATTTAATTCTGATTGAAATGCTTAACTGCAGGCGATCATTTTACATCGCGTTTTACGTAGTCAAAGGTATTTTTATTTATTACATCATTAATCTTTTTAAATGTATTATCTATATTATAATCATATTTAATATTTTCATTGAGAAGAAAAATTGATTCGAAATCGTTCGAATAATTCACTCAGAATGAAAAAGACATCCTTCAAAGAGAAATCATTATCCAAATTGTATGAAAGCTTAAAAGCTCGTCGCTTTTCTGGGCGCTATTAACCCTCGCGAAAGCCGCTCCAATTTGAGCACGGTTAACCAACCAGGCTGGTCGTGAGTAGTCGAGGGTTAACGTTGACCGAGGTGCGAGCATTTCGCAGTCGCTTCCTCCCCCTCCCCCCACCCCGCCCTTTTCCCTTCGTTGTCCCCGGATCGGCGGCGGCGTCCTTGTTCGCGACTTTCGCGGATTAGCAGGGTGCTCGAGTACCCGGCGAACGCGCGCCCCCGGGAACAATGGGCGGTCGGATTAACGGGTTTCGAAGTGGAGACCCTCCATCGTGGCTCCTCCGCGTGTTGGAAGGCGACGGGGCGGGCTCTGGAGAGTAATTAACACGACATCGCCGTTGGCGCACGCGATTCCACCTAAATCCCGTACCGTGCACCGCTGCGCGCGACCTTGCGCGACGCGCGCGTAAATGTCCCTTCGATATGCACGAGAGCGTGTGCGTGCGTGCGTACGTACACACGCATACATTGTACCGCGTGTATATTGCGCCCGTCACAAGGCGCGTGACGTCCGCGTTACAATACAGTCGCATTTCGCACGTAATCGAGCGAGCGATCGACCGGAAGTGCACGGGGAAATGCGTTCCGATGCGCGCGGCGCTATCGCGTCCCGTTTATTTTCATTCGCGCGTTCGCACGCCAAACGGAAACGGCCGAAAAGTGTGTTCGGCCGAGCCTGCAAACCGTATGTATATATATATATATATATATTCGACGTGATCGACGAGTGCGTCATGCATCGCGACCGACGCAAATATGATGAAGTTGTATTATAACGGCGAGACACACGATCTTGCCTAATGCAATTTTCTAGTCTGCCGGCGAGTGTGACACGTGCGCGCGCGAGTTGGATCGCAGTTTGCAATTACCGCATATTGTTCGGCGATTCGATTTATAGAACCACCGGTTTCGGTTTGTCGATGAGCACAAAATTCATCCAGGCATTTTAGCAAGTTTTTTCGCATGTTATTAATTTAGGTAATTTCATTCTTCTCCAAATATCCTTTTTCCTTTTTAAATCGAGCGGTGTTTTTGCCGATTTATTAAATACCAATTTTATTTTTCTACGCTTCCTACGTCACGATAACGGCTGCGCCATTTCGACAACGACGGAGCCTCATGAAAATAATTGCGTTTCATTTTTTGGACCTGTTGCAAAAGCAGGAATTTACTTCGGTTTGGCGGGAGTGAAAAATTCAGCGAGTGCAACGGTTCTGACGAAACGGATATCGGATTAACTGGCTTAGGAATAATGGCAGCGGGACACTGCGGAATAATTTAACGCAACGCCGTACTGGCGAACAATTCACTTGTGTAACTTGTTAACCCCATAAAATGCACGTGTAACCAACGTAACGTATCTAACTAGTCGCGGCACACGTCGCGTTGATGCAAATTTTCCGCGTATCGATCCGTAAGTAACCACGGTCACATATCGCAGCTTTCTCGGAGTTACTTGTATATTAAACAAAACAACTCCGGGTGAATTAATTATAGATAAATCTCTGAATTATGCACATTTTGCATAATTTTATTTGCACATGCAATTAAACAATCAAAACGTACTTGTAGAATTATATTTTTACGCTCGGAATGACCTGAAAGAGCAAATCTTTATTCTCGTTATATTTAAAAAACATTTCGGCTGATTTATACTTAAAAAGATTAGTCACAGATCAGGTCAGTAATGAGAAATAATTTCGTGACATAATTTTTCATGTGATTGTCATTTACTTTTTTTGTATATATATTAAAACGTAGTTGCACTTTCAATCAACATAACGAGGTAGAGTACAGTTCAAATTGTTAACAGTTTCTACGGCAGAGCGTTTGCTATGCGTTTATAACGGCAAAGATAGCGACTCGGCAAACGACCAAAGTGGAATTATCGTTGGTGATGTTTGGGCGCGAGAACGTACCGGGTCCTAATTAACACGACATAGCTGTTACGCCCATTCGATCTGTACGACACGAGGACACGCTGTAAAATCCACGTCGCTGCGCCTCGTTATAACATAGCGTACCATGTATAGGTAGGATAGCGCAGATAGGAACTGTAGTTCGTGTCGCGATAAAAATAGATTCCTAATTGAGACGGCTAACTCAATCTCGAGACTGCTCGTCATGTTATATTTGATTTGATCGGGTTCGAAAGTCGATGCACTGGAAATCTTTATGAACAGAAGTTGAATTATCGAGTATGTATCCGGAAAATGTAGTTACACCGAAATTACGTTCAAAATTTCTGTGAACTACTTTCGAAAATGTCAGCCCTATAACGGAGAAAATTTTAATATCTACAATTAAATATGTATCATATTGAGCAATGCATTATATACCTGTATATTTTCGACGATCATAAATTTGTAATAATCAAGGATAATAATATAGTATGATGTTTGCAGATCTATATATGTAAAAGATGATACATTATTTATTTGTTAAGTTTAGAAGCATTTTAAATTTTCTTCCCAGTTTAACATATTACTGTAGTTAATGATACGTTTATTATATTTAGTACAAAGCAAAAAAGAATTAATTCCCAAACTGATATATACTAATTTAATTATAATTAGCAAAGGAGAATGTAACGTATAGTTTGCCAATAACCATCTCGCAGAACGGTTGATTAAAACAAATTCTTTCCAAATTCATAGCATTCATACAGTCATGCGGAATATGCCGAGTATTTAGCGTGGACGAATATAATATTCGAGCTTTTTTTTTCTTCTTCATTTGTTCTTTCTGCAGTCGACGGACCACAGAAAAATTCAACCGGCGCGCTTTCGACCACCGATTTCCCAGGTCATCCCGCCGTTGAGCTCTTCCGGCACGCAGCGGCGAGATAGCCGCTCGGGCATAATAAATTTCGCGCGGGAGCATAATGGAACGGCGGCAGCACTAAGTCGCGATATCGGGCTCGCGGCTAACGACGTAAAAATAGAAACGAACTGCAAGTCCGGCGGAAAGCTTTCGCAAAAGGAGCAACGGTGTCTCGCCGCGCCCTCGTAAAGCGGCCAGATATGCGAGGAACCACTAACTTAATGATTTATGTCGCGCATGCAACGTCGCCCGCCATTTCGAATCTTATGTTATACGACCGCGCCGCGTCGCGTTACACGTACATACACATTATATATAATACATATGTACATACGCGTATATATTATATATATATATATATATCCTCCGTGAGCCGCACGGATTATCCCCCGCTGACCTAACTGAAACTTATCGTTGCCGTTGCGATAAGAAGGGAGCGGCCAACTTCGCGCGCTAGCTAACCCGCAACTTTGCCGGAAGATCGTCGCCGTGTTCCAGCTGTTACCCAGCGGAAAATACGATGGTGCACGCGGCGGAACGGAATTCCTACCCTCGGCGGATGACGCGTCGTGCGCGCTCCCGAAAATTTTTTCTTATAAATACAGAGCCGTGCGGAGGGGAAGCAAACACCGACGGCCGCCGCACGAAGCGAACTTTCGCGCTGTGATCTAAAAGGGATTTAGAGTTACGAGAGGATAGAACTTGAACGTGAAGGGAATGCAACTTCGACCAACGCGCGCGCGCGCGCGCGCGGTTGTCTTTTTACACGATCACATCGACAGGCGGGAACTTTCGTCAAGTTAATTGCCGGCCACGCCAGAGCAGCGCCTGATGGCCGCTTCCCGGGGCAGGAGGACCGACGATAAACTCTCTCGCGGATCGTCGTGCAAAGTTTCCCCGCGTGAGGGGAATCGCGTAACACACAGCGCGCGCGTTACGGTTTCCGATAACGGACGTTGTTACGCGGTACTACTAACGGCTCCGCTCTTAATGGAGGTCCCGCATTGGACGGCCTTTGACACACGTACCGCCTTACGCCCGACGTGTGTGCGGAAACTGCAAACGTAATTTTCCCCGCAAGCCTAACGCGATTAGGTAAGCGCGCGCGCGCGCGCGCGCGTGCACGTCCTGTCGAATTCAATTTCCGAAGAATTGCGCGCGCGAGATTCTTCTCTCTTCTCTCGCTGCAGCTCATTTCAACGTGCGAGATCGGGCGGGGCAACTTTATTTGTTTGTAGTTTCGAATTGGCGTCGTTAAAATTGATCGGCCTGTCGTTTGCAAGTGTGCGAGTCCTGAAAGTCCGAATCGTTGTCGGGATATATATATATATATATATATATATATATATATATATACACTCGGAAGTTCGGAATAGCTTGTAACAGACCGCGATCTTTATCGGCGGATAACTCGCAGCTGTCACGCGAAATCTGTTGCAGGGATCACCGGTGGTGCTGCCTTCAGCGAATCGTCCCGATAAACGGCGACCCGCAGCCCGCGACAGATCAAGTTCGACAAGGTGAGCAGTACACCTCGTCCCAGTTTACGCTGCTCTATCGTCGCTCCGTCTCGGGCACGTTATTTTCCACCTAGCATCGCGGCCACGACGAGATGCGGCAGTAGCGGATTATCCACCGTAATCAGATATCGCGAAGGCAGCCGGCAGCCAGCGGACTATCGCGAATTTAATTACCGGGCTGCTCGTCCCCTGGGGGACTCGAGAAAACTCGCCTCCTTCTTTTTCGACGGGAGAGGAGACGTTAATTCTATTTCCATCGAAACAACGGTTCCACACCGCGTTACAACCTCGCCCCGTATTTCCGCGCTCTTCGTGTTCATCCGGCTCCCTCTCCCTCCCACCCCTCACGTGTAAACTCCCTCATTCTCCATTGCCTTCGGGTGGTCGCCCTCCAATCCGCGCTTCGTTATTCACGAATCCGGCCGCCGCGCGGAAGCCCCCGATGCACTCTTTTTTTTCCCTCTCCTTCATATCCCCACCCGGTAAATAAATAATGGAGCGGCGGATTGCAAATATCTGTTCGACTGTCGGATGTGAATTATTGCCGGAATTTACATCGTAAACTCGGTTATATTCCGCCGGCTTCCGTGCGCGCAACATTCCCTGGAACACCTGGAATTCCGCGAATAAGGGGAGCGAACCTCGCGCGAAGAAGAAGGAAACGAGGGAGGCGCGAATGAAATTTCGAGGGGCGCGTGTGTCATATCTCTACGTGAACGACAGTGCAACGCGAGGTGAAAACACAAAGGCGTCTGTAATTCATCGTTCTAAAACCAAACATGAGGGGTAATGATACGCATTTCATATGCTACATATTTGGTAGTGTATTTTGAAAGCGAAGCTTTCGAAACGGTCTTCGGATGAACGGCGTCGAGCACGTTGCATGTAGACTAAGCCGATTGGGAATTAAGTGGAGTTACATTACGGCCCTCCCCGCGCGGGCATTAGATTGAATATCCAATTCGCGACTGAGTAGACGGCTCACCTGCGTGATTTGGATTATGAGAATCTTCTTAAAGCCCTGAATTGCCAGCCGCGCGCCGTATCTCTGGAGTCGCGCGTGCGCTCGGAGGAGGGGGGGGAGGTGGGAAAGCAGGAGGAAAAAAGTACGGTAGACGATAGGGTGAATTCATCCTCTTTCCCGGTGTTCCCGGCGCGGCCTCTCTCCTCTGTCTTGGGATGGTTATCGTATAACGATTCACTGGCGTCTCATATCAAAGCGAAAGTTTGCTCGTTAAGCCCTAATCGAAGTCGCGGAGGTCTGGATCAGCCCCTCGGAGTTTTTTTTTTTTATTGACAAAATCCCCTGTAGGACGCTTTCGATTTGGCGAAGCTACCTTTTATTTATGTGTCCTTTTGATCAATTTGAAATCAAACGGTTTTCCTAGCGAAAATATTGAGGGAATTATTCCTTGCCGCAAGTTATTAATTTTTAATATCAAGTATCTTTGTAAACTACTTTTTAAATTACAAATACGCATTAAAGACTGTTTAAAGTTAAAAGAAGATAAAAGTTTTACTATCTGTTGCGTTTAGTATCTGAGACTTTGAGAGGCTTTCCAATCACTTACTTTAAGATTCTGGTATCGTAACATTTTCAATATACTTAATATCTAATTTTAATATATATATAAAGAATATTATAAAAAAACGTATTATTAAGAAAAATGAGAGATAAAATAGAAATGCACATAAAAAAAACACTCGAGATACCTGAAGTAAAAATATTCTGTGAAAATCGCAAAACCTTATATTCAATAATTGTAAATAATAATACATAATTTACAATTACTGCTTCAAAACTAGTTTACTAGATTTTGTTGAGAGTCAAGATCACTTACCATATAAGAAAGGCAATATGTGTTATCATCAATAAGGAAACTTACCTGGAAAAAAGAAACAAAAATAATAAATAAGTATATATATAACTTTTTAAATTTTGGTTTAAATATTAATTTTTTAAACAACGGATTAAGCATAAAATCTGTTATATTGTCTGTATCTTGAAATAATAAAGATTTATTATTCTTTTAAAATTTAATTAGTAAAAGAATAATTCTTTATTTTTAATTCTTTTCTCTCTTAATATTTGACTTTTTAAAAATTATTTCTAAAATAATGTAACATTTTGTAGATAAAAAAGTAAAAGACAGATCTAAGGTGCACAGCGTGCATTTGTATCAATTTTTCTGATATATTGAACAAGCTGCATTTAAGCGTAGGTTGCGACAAAATGCGATATTTCGTAATTCTCAATGCAAATAGACTTGAGAAACCATCCGTATATATTTATTTTGTATATTACAATAGTCGCACTGTATTTTTATTAATGTCGTAAAATTTGCGAGCACCACGCGGTTAATACATATATGACCGGTTAGCTTCTATTCTTTTTTTTTGTCAGAAATGTCTCGCTGTGACATGTCAGCCCTTTGTACTCAGATTACCACTTTTCTGCCGCTTGACAGTCAGCTTGAGATTAATTTTTGCGTATGCTCGCTGGCTGTATACGAATAGCGAAAGAGGATCAAAGAAGACTGTAAGAGAGCAGACAGCACTTTCCAAGTCAGTATTCGTTCTGTTGTGAACGAATAAATCATCCTTCGACTAACACTTTATTCAACATAACATTGAACACGATTCAAATTAAATGCAAATATCCCCATGGAGAGACCGAAATTAAATATGCGAACAAAGAAATATTTTAGCGAAAATGTAACTTTTTAATCATCGTGCTGGTCTAATTATGAAGCAAAACTTTGGCTTATTTATTTTAATTACTTTACTTCTTTGCAGAGAGAAATTCGCGCGATTTCCCCAAAATTATGCTAATTTTCCATTAACGTCTTGCTCTTGAAATATCTTCTTTTAAGAAAAGACTTTTTGATTTTTAATTTTCAAAATTGTAAAATTGTCCTTTATTGATTTTTGTGTTACATATGTATGATTAAAATATAAATTCAAGATAAACTTTCGTCAATATAAATACTATATACATACAAAACGATCTCTCGGGAAACCTTTAGACATTAAATGTAAAATACGCATTTGAAGATATTTGTTTATATTTGACTGTCAACTACATACAGTAACACGCTAGCGGATTCTGACGTCAATAATGGGGGTGGGAGTTAATAAATTTTTCGTTGAACATCGTATGTCGAACAGTTCGCATCATCGAATAGTTTGCATCTTATGCATAAGAATTTGATCCACAAGCGCTCGCGTTAATCGGCCTGCATTATTTTACTTAAATTTTTTAAACAGATCAAGTAAGACTAATTTTTTAACTTACAAAGGGATATTTAACCCCCTACCTTAAAATCCGCCGGTGCAGTAATAACAAATGGTCTGCGTGACTCAAGAAGATTCTTTCTCCTTGCCGTGCGAAAAGACAGCGACATTCTTTTGTAGCCTACATATTTTTATATTCACGTTTGCCATACGCTCGCAAGCTTAGTTAATGCTCCAGAAAAGAGCCTTCGTCCCGCGAGAGGAAAGTCGCGGCAACGAAACGGTTTAGCGCAACCGCAATAATTAAAAGCACGCAATTTTCCAACAATACCGGCATGGTATATCCACGCAACAACTCTGCCGTGTTATAGAATTGTTAAAGTAATTATAGCGGTGCGCGAACGCGAACGATATTAACACATCGCGCGGCACTGACGGCTATAGTCGTCATGGTCGGCGGTCGTTTTGCATCTCGGAATCGTGTTAGCGTCATGACGGCTGGAGTCAGGCGTATTAATTATATGGAAGATTTGAACTGGCCTAGAAATTGTATCGAGTCATGCACAAAAAAACACCATTCTAAATCCAAGTGTATAAAAAAATCCCTCATTCATGTGTGTATGTGTGATTTAGTTTTTCACAAAATATAACACACTATTCCGCAAAAAGATAAGGTTATATATATTTGAACGTGTAGTTTGACACCTTTTGCTGTTATTTTTATGCGAAAAGTGAGACACTTTTTACACGATGGATTTACAGCAAATTTACGCTCTTTCAGAAACTTGAAAAGAATCAAAGATTATAATTCGCTATACTGCGAGAAAATATCGAGGAGAATTGAAGATGGGAGATGAAAAATTTCAAGTTGCGACGGCGGTTATGTCTCCCATGATTATTCGCGGCGTTTTCGGTTCGCGGAATTTTTTATCAGCTATATATCCGCTCGACTCCAATTTACTTTTCGCAAACAGACGCACAGACGTCCTTTGATGCGAAAAAGAGACGAGGAGCACTAAGCCTGCTGCTGTTGGATTACCGCTACCTGACAAGCTCGTCGCGGCATCCGACCGCGATATTACATTTCCCGCGAAATTCACCGTAATACCGGCGCAACGTAATACCGACGTGCAACTTACAATACACAAAATAGTGTAAAATTGCGTCAAGCGATAACGGAAACCGCCGCGCATAAAGAGACATCGGTTTCTCTGTAGTTTTCCCATTTAACCGAAATAACCATCATATACCTCGCAAAGAGAGATAAAATTGGAGATAAAATGCACGGGTTTTTTTTGTCCATATAAAATTAAATGAAACGGAATATATATAATTCACTAACAGACGCTGTGTTTTTAAAAACAAAAATTCGAACTGGAACGCGGATGCACATTCTGCTTTTATGCAAGACCTATAAACGGAATATACACACTCGCCGCGCTCTCACCCAATTAGTCCCTTCAATTTATCGCGGAAACAGAGAGCAGATCCGCGCGAAGAGCAGCCGCCGCCAAGGGTCCCGAAACGGCCGAACTTGGGGATGCAACTGCAGATACAGGGTGCACATGCGAAGCGTCGGCGTGGTCGCTCCGAACGAGAAAACTTCTGTTTTCGCAACAAAGGAAGAGGAGGAGAATCGAAGAAGGGAGACACAGAGAGAGAGAGAGAGAGAGAGAGAGAGAGAGAGAGAGAGAGAGAGAGAGAGAGTAGGAAGAGGTACGTTATTTCCATTTAAAGTGGGCTTTACAAACTGGGTTGCAATAAACATAGCTCGACAGTTTAACCCCTAGCTGCCAACCAGCCAGGTTGTGGCTGGTGCATCAGTTCTTCCCCTCTCTCTCTCTCTCTTTCTCTCTCCTTCTCTCGCCCACTCTTACCGCATCCTGCATCCCGCATCGCGTCATCAACCCTCTTGCCCTTCCGGCCCTCTTTTCCTCGCTGCGGCTCGGTTACAACTTTAATACCGACGCGAGGGAGTACGTAAAGCTCTCGGCGTTCGCGTAAACATATATATGTACATACGCACTCACGCATCTACGCACCCCGTGCATGCACGCGACATCGGCACCTGCATCCTGCCACGCCATTGCAAACGAGAATTTACGAGGTTGGCACGCTCGTGTATCGCATCGCGGGACAAAATAATACGGCCGACTCGGCGTGCGACAGTCTCATTAATTCACCGAAATGTCCTTACATTTTTCGGGAACAATTTTCCTCTTTTTTTTTTTTATTTATTTAGAGAAACCTCAGGGAAAAAAGACTTTTATATAAACAAGGAGAAACTGGGGTTAGAGGAGCTTAGAGAAACCTCCCTTGTGTTTTTTTTTCTTTATTGTCAAGCTATTTTCTGACAACAAGATAATTAATGTGTAATATTTAATAATATGACCAAGATACGTTGAATTATTTTCAAACGTAATGGAAATGTCAATTTGTTGCGAAAATTATTTGAAACCAAAATATTTTTTTAAATCTTAAAATCTTTGAAATCTTTCGACATATGTTTTACGAGTAGAGGATTTGATGAAAGTTTTAAACGTTTGAAAGTCTTGAAGGCCGAACTATTACTAAATCGGTTAAACGATGCGGTCAATGTTACGCTAGCCAATGTCGGTTGGTTTTACAAACATTCAAGACTTTTCAAGAGTTTCGAAACATTCAAAAATTTTTCAACATATTCAAAGCAATTCGAATTTTCATATGATTGACACGTTCGAAGAATTTTTAAGAAAAATTCGAAAATGTTTGTATGTGCTAACAAACGGTTTCGCTACAGAATTCATATAATCTTTTTAGATATGTGAGGTGAGAACCGGTTCGTGAACTTCCGGCGCGTGAGGGTTACGTGTCTCCACCCCATGATAGGCGCAGATAGGGGGAAGAAGGACGACTTGCGTCACGTCGTTCCTTATTATGGGGTGCCGCGATAAAAAGTGAGACGTGCAGGTGGTGCGCTCGTAGTTCGAACGATTCGACGCGGCTGAAGGGCGGCGGTCGGTGGTGGTTTTTCCGCGGCTCTCTCGTAGCGAACTTTTCACGGAGCGGTTCTCGCGTGGATTTGCATGCTCAGGCGACACCGACGTTCGCCGCCCCTCTGTACGAAAGCCCTCGACGACGTAGCGCGTTATTTTAAGCGCATGTGTGTACCCTAATACAATATGCGCTCGTGCATCTTTCATGAAACGTGCAACGCCGCGCTCAGTCAGGTTTATTCGTCTCGCGCACACCATTAAGATGTGTACCACACGAGGGTACATATATTCTTAAACTGTGTTATATGATTTATTCCTGATTATGCCATTTAAATAATCTCTGTGACATTTCTTAATTATGGAAAGGCGACTCTTTGTTTTCCAGCCGGAGAAGATCGCAGAAATCAGACGTTTTCGTTTCATATATCATGTATATATTCACGCGAATCTTTTTTCGTTAGTCCGGGATCATGAGTTTATCTTAAAATATCTCTCTTAAATGTATATTCTACAAGTGGTGCCCAGATATAATTTAAATCCATTTTTAGAAATGTACGATTTCCTTCGCGCGGTTAAATATTATTAATATACCAATGCGAATTTGCGGAGGTTGTTGACATTTCGCTTGATATTTATATCTTGATAACAATGGCTATTTGCAGAGGTGTGATATTTAAGAAGTCTAATGGCCTTGCGACATTTTGATATTATGTTCATACATTTTGAATCGCGATTCGTCTTTGCGCAATTTAATTGACTGGATAAATGAATATTTTAAACAAGGGATGTGTTTCACATGGGGGTGTTTTCTTGTTTATTCAGTGGAAGTGCACGGAAATTCCTGCGAACCGCGTCAGACCTTTCGCCCATCTACGAACCATCAAGCTTCTCTGCGTTCGTAGTATCCCTCTCTCCACATTGCACGTGTGCGCATCTCGCCTAATTTAATCGGTTAGGTCGCCTTCTTCGTGCCCGTGCAGCGTAACAGACTATGTATCCCGGCTATAAAAGTAACGTCGATCTCGGTGGAGCCGGCGTTTTTCTCGACGATTTACGTTTCGTGATCCGCGCACAGTAGTAATAATTCATCGGGCGGTGAGACGCGCGGCATCCGGCGCTTTATGACGCTCGAGTTACGATTCCTTCTCTCTATCTAATACAAGTCCACGGTCCAGGCGCTTTGAAGGCTACCGGATACACAGCGTTCACGTAATTGTATTGTTTCAGCAGGTGGTACAACAAAGGGAGGGCAACGGGTGACGAAATGGACGTGTGTCATGCGGGTCGACTCACAATAATGCGCTTATACGTAAATTCGTGCGATTGACTTGAACTCTTGCTGAAAAACTAGCTTCTCTTTAAAAAAGTTTGTTTTTAAATTCAACAGCGAACGTGGAAATACAACATGAACGGACTCGACGATTTAATTACAAATACTTCAACATTTTCATCTAAACTTCTTGTTTAAAGAGCTTGTTATTAAAAAATAATACACAGCAGACGTAAAATCGCATATTTGTTGCTAAATAAATTGCATGTTTATTTAATTTGAAATTATGCAAGGGATGCAAATTACCATTAATTATTTATAACTGTAAAAAAAACCCGATTGTATCAGCATTTCCATTTACTTAATTTTTATTGCGTACTTTATTTTATATTTATCTGCAGATAATTTATTGCAAAAGCATTCGCGATCAAAGTTATAGTATTAACGTAATTTGCACAAAGCCTGAAAAATATAATTTGATTCCGAATGAAAAAATTGCGCGAGAAAAAAAAATGCAGCGTCGAAAAAGAGGAAATTGCATGGGCGAGTAATCCTTTTTTCCCGCGGTGAAAATTTCGGTTCGACAAACGTGCCACTGCGGTCGTTTTTATGATTGCGTCCACCAGCGCTTAAGAAACATATTACGAGAGAGCCCTTATATACTTTTCGCGCGTTCCATGAATTCGCCAGAAGGTAAAGCAAAAATTCTGACCACCGCGAACAAGGAGAAAAGACGAGGAGAGCCGCGCGTCAGTCCTAATTTATACGGCATTAAATAAAAAAAGCACGCGGACACGTGCCTGAGCGTACACCAGTGCCGTGGGGTACCGTAATAACTGTATTTTCGGCGAACTAAGAGCAAAAGCTGCGATCACACATTCTTCTTTTTTTTTTTCCATAGCTGACTTTAATCGAAGGAAAAGTATTGTCAAAGCTACGTCGATTACGCGATAATT
>NW_023415451.1:0-2500 GCF_013373865.1 Monomorium pharaonis | reverse complement strand
ACAGCAATTTTGAAACAGTTGACATTATTTTATTAACACTACACGTCATTTGGGATGCGTTCTTAAATTCGCAACGGATGCTGCCAGATACACCAGAATGTCATTCCATCTTTGTTACTTACGGAAAGTTGAACAAAGATAGGATGACACTCCAGTGCATCCGTTGCGAATTTAAAAACGCACCCTTGATGAAAGCTGGCGCGTAGCGTGAACGAGTTACTGCCGACCCACATGTTTATTAAAATTCTTATCCTTACAACATTATCATTGATTGACAATTACAGCAATAATTTACATCACGCAACATCTCATCTATTTCGATAAATAAACGATTTAACCTCCACTACACATGTCACTTGACACAAGCTGAATTCTGATCCGAGCAACTTACATTAAAACAATGTAAAATTAATAAAATAGTTCTCTGATTTTATATTAGTGTCAATGAGAGATGAGATGTTGTATCATGTAGAAGAATTGTGTATTGGTTAAATGTTGCTGTAATTGTCAAATCAATCAAAATCAATATTAATAACTACTAATTAAATTTAATAAAATTTCAAATGAATGATTTAATAATACTATTTTTAATAATATTATTCTTTACTTTATCCTTACGACATTATCATTGTTGACAATTACAGCAATAATACACATTTTACATTATGCAACATCTCATCGTGACTTATAAAAAATAAATAAAAATAAAATATTGCCATACATGGTGCTATAGTGACGATGCGAACGCCGCATGGTAGCAGATGCGCGAGATGGAATTTCGTCCCTCATTTTCGGCACCCGCACTACCCGCAAAGATACCCACAATGTTGACGATGATAATAATGACGACGACGTATCTTAAATGAAATTTTGGCTTTTCGGACTTTGCGTCGTGATAATCTCCTCTCATAAAGTACATAGAGGAAAAATAAAAACACTTTTCTGATACAAATCGACCCTAAGCTTTCGATTGAGTCTAGTTAGAACTCGATCGGTTTAGCCGTTTCTGAGATCTGATAATCTCGGATGCTCGCAAGTCGCGTACTCGCGTAAAAGAGCACGGTCGGGCTCACGCTACGCTTTCACTTGGCGCGAGCCACTACCGTGTCTCTTGATTTATTTTGAGAGAATATTTTCTTATTTTTAAATTTTGAAAAATTATTTTATTTTTAATAATTTAAACGAGAGTTATATTCTAAATTTCAAAATAACGTGTCTACATGGATTATTTACATATTATTTATCTTTTTCATTTAGACAATGTAAATGATTATAAATTGAATAACACAATATAGAAAGCAATAATTAAGTTATAAGATTGTTAATATATCTGACTTTATTCCATTAATAAAATAAAAATATACAATATTTAAAAAAATAAAATTTATGTAATTTCATTATTTCTGATAAAATCTTAATCTTTCCTGGTAGAAATTCATACAATTTGAGTGAATACTTGGCGGTTCATTGTCATTTAGTATTACTAATTTCTTTATACATATATAGAAAAATATTGTGTAGTAACCAACAAATAACTTTATGTTATTTTAACTATAAAGTTTATTCTCCATTTATTGTTCTTTTACTAATAAATAATTAAGTTCTTATATTATACAATAACAAAAAAGCTTTATATCTTGGAATCCTAGTTTTGCTGTTCAATTACTAAACAAATATTTCCAGAGGGCTCCGCCCCTCCCCCGCCCACGCATTTTCTGTTGTACCAGACTGGGGTAGAAGTCGCTACAACCGTTTGTTTACACATTGTTCTGTGCCACGGAGATAGGAGATCGGTTCCTTATCTAAAGCACCAATATTATGTATCGGCCCCCAGCCCCCAGATAGCCAAGCGAGATTGAGCATATCGGGCAAATTAATGCACTGCATGTATGTCGTGAACTTGCCCACAATTTGCTGTCATTGTAATTTAACGTGGAACAAAGTTAGCATCAGGAGGGCAAATAACCTTCATGAGTTTATGAAATTATAAGTGCATGCATTAAGGAATAAACTTGTCACATTGACAACAATTGTGCATGCATGTTGACAACTTTCCGTCAGTTTGTTGAATTCTAATGTAGAATTTTACATGATGTCAGAACAACAGACAGTTTGAGGAAACACCTTGGCTTTAGTTTGATAAAATTAATAGGGAATAAGTGACAACAAAATGACAACACGTTGCCTTCATTTGGCTATCTGGGGGATTTATAAAACTCTTTTTGTTGTAAACTTTCAAATAAATCACGAGCGACGGTTAAAATTTTTTCAAGGTCACTCAGGAGGGTGACCTTGACGACATGTTATGGTTAAGGTTATCGGAGCTACCCGTAAGTATCATATTTATTAAATTTTTTTGTTAATAATTTTTTATATATAACACAAAAACTAAGGCCGAGCGGCGGTAACATGTATAGGGAAAAGTTGTTCAGAATGATGACCTTGACAACATATTTGAAGATCATCAAAATCGGTGACAAATCGTTAATGTAAATAATTA
>NW_023415450.1:0-11283 GCF_013373865.1 Monomorium pharaonis | reverse complement strand
CGTGTCTCGCGGGGGTCACAAAATAATCTGCCGCACTACACGCCGTCGCGAAACCGGAAGTCCCGTCCACCCGCTACTCGACGCGCGATACTCGCTCGCGCGAGGGCTTTGCGGCGCACACGGTCGAGGGGAATCTCCGAGGAACCCGAGCGTCCTCACAACCGTCCTCCCCGTGGCTCGGCGCGTTGGCGTCCCGCCCGCTTGCATCCGATAAATCCCCAATTACTTACGCGAACGTATGACCGCCCTGCGGCCCACGCGAATCACGCACCACACAAAACGGATGCAGAACGGGCCTGGGGACACCTCGCCGGCCGGCAACCGCTCACACTAAATTATCTTGGCAGGCCACCTCACCGATAACGTCCAAGGCGATGTCCTCCCTCGTCTCTAGGCTCGTCCCTTGGCTCTCGCTGAGGCCTATCACCAGCCACACACCGATAACTAGCCCTTCGGGGCACGACACGCGATCTTACTCCTAGCTCGCTCGCACGCAAAAGCGGGGTGGATCGCGGTCGATCCCGGATCGACGCGCCGCGACCCCCCGTTCAGTCATGCGCATTGTTTCCGCGCCGCGACCCAATTGCTGCAAGGCACGCAGTCCTGCGACCGCAGGGACGTGCGTGCCGTAATCCTTCCGGGGGCCTCGCAGGCCCCGCGAAATTTTCCTCTTTCCGCTGGGCCACTTCCCGAGCCGGGGCAGCGCACGCGGAGATCTCCGTTCCTCGCGAGAGGACTCGACGCCTCCCCCGATGTGTTTGGGTCCCATCCGGGCTCCTCCACAGCCCTCCGGGATGTTTCGTCGTGGTGTTGGCGGGCACCGCCGCTTTAGGCTCCGGCCGTGGCTTTCCCGGACCACGCCGAGTTCCCGTGCGGGCCGCGTGCTCGTTTCTCCCGAGCACCGGTGGCGTCCTTCCTCCTTCCCCGCAACGCCGCCGCTCTCTCTCTTCTCTCTCTCTCGCTTTCTCGCCAAATTCCATCGAGAGGCGGTCGCCGCGCAAAGAAACCAAAATATGTAACATTAATAATACGCTCGCTAGGCCGTCGCGGTTCCCCATGAAGATCCCCTCTCGCCTCCCGCCTATTTTCCCCGTACGGCGCGAATCCGCAGCCTGTGACGGGGAGGGACGCTGCTACCCGTGGCAGCTAAGCTACCACGTCACAAAGTACAATAGAAAGCCATTTTTCGCCATGAAGCGCGGTGGCTGTGGGTGCTAAGTGCGCATTTACTGTTTTGCTATCCATGCGAGTTGAGTTCGAGACCAGTTGTAATGATTTTTTTTTAAGTCTTGTGACGTGATGTTTTTTGTCCGTTACAAAGCCGAAATGGCCCGACCGGGAAAGGTCATTTGGGACCGCTCCTTACCCTGAGCGGGAGGGGGCTCCTCCCCTTTTCTGTTAAATATTATTATAAGATATTTAGAAATCCGACAAGCGAAAGGCGCGATCCGCGGGAGAAGTGGTGTGCCGGAAGGACCCCATGTAATAAAGGAGCAGCCGTCGAGGGACAGCAAGGGAAATTACAGAAGCGGCTGAGCGGCGGAATCCCGGATCAGCGAAAAGCCACAAGGGCAAGTATGCGATCGAAGTTATCATGACAGGAGAGTGGAGGATCGTGAGGCGGTTGCTATCATATGTCACCTTCTTTCAGGAATCGGGAAGGCGAGAGCGGGCCGAAAGGAGCGGGGCGCTCCCGAGGACGACGTCGAAAAGTCAGCGTGCGGCCTTGCACTCCGTAGAGCCAAATGAGGACCCCACCCAGCCGGAGCGTCAACGATGGTCGAGGCCACATCGAGAGGCCGGGCTTGATCAACCCCGAGCCAACCTTGCCAGGAGATAAAGATCTGGCAGCAGGCCATCGGCCCATGAAGACCAGCGGCCTTCAAATCGCGCGGCGTCGCGACCGGAGACGCCCTCGACCCGCAGAAGCAACGCCCTACCGACAGGAAGATTCCTGCACGCGGGTCGATGCGCGGATCGATGCGCGAGGACAATGCGTAGATCCTAATCGATGTCCGTGGTGTCCCGCTCGCTTACGCCATCTCACTGTTCGGTGAGACGACATTAAGAGCGGTTCAGCGATCATCGACGGCATCACAGAGACTGTAAGGCCACCACTTCGACCACGCGATAGGACGGATGCTGCCGGTCCTGTATTTCGCGAGAGATTGTAGAATAATTACCCTATCGAGCGTTCGGGAGAGCGAAGAGCAGTCGCGGGTAAAATTGCCGAGGTTAAAGTCACCGTAGAGCGAGACTCCTTTCTCGTCGATCTCCGTTTTCTAGATTTAATATTTCCCCTATCGTTTCCTCTCTCGGGAAAAATATCGAGCTCACAGTCCGATTGTAAAAAGTAGAGTACGTAGCGACGAGTGCGTTTGTTGGTAATTTTTTTTTGGTACTAGACAACATCTAGGCATTCTGACTCGCTCTATGATGCTCTATGCTCGTGTGGCGCCTGCGTTTCGCAGACTAGTTGTCCGGTTATGGCAACTCTGTGCTCCCCTCATTACGTACCATGTAAAATTCTGTTCACTCAAATAAAGTTGTAAAGAGCTCATGCCAAATAAAGTTATTTCATTCATTATTTAAAATACGTCTTGTATCATTTAACGCTCGCACCCTACGATACTGTACGCTTACAGTCACTGTCCAAACGTGGCCAAACGGTTATATATAACAACAGGTTATGGGCCTAAGTTGTCTATTGTAGATAAAGAAAAAAGCGTTATCATCATGGCGGACAACGTATACGTGAAAATAGAAAAGCTCAATAACGAAAACTACCAAGTATGGCAATATAAGGTACAGTTATTGCTTACAAAGGAAAACCCTATGGGACTTAGAGTGAACAACGAACGGCCAGCGGAACCGGATGCATCTTGGCGCATAAACGATGGAAAAGCTAAGGCTACGATCGGTCTCCTCGTCAAGGATAATCAGTTACGATACTGTACGCCCACAGTCACTGCCCAAACGTGGCCAAACGGTTATTACAACAGCGTTGGGGCGGTGTTGCCAGGATTCACTCGCCATTTGAACATACCGAGAGTGCACGAGTCGTATGCATCGTACTGAGGCGAGATCCCATGAACGAGGAATCCGTCGCCTGAGTACCGAGCGTGCTCGAGGAACGACGTACGCGCCAAACGTCGCAGTGATCTCGCGCATTCTGTGAGTCTCGCGTGGACGCGAGCTGCGGCGATGCGTGCAGGGTTCGACGAGAAATCCTGAGATACGCGTAATGAGACGAATATCTATCCCGGACGCCGTTAGAGTCAGATGTACTGTATTGTCTGATACCGAGCCATAGATAGACTTCGATAAAGCGCATGACTTTCATTGTATCACGAATATTATATCGAGTCATGGAACAGTCACATGAGAGAATAGCGTTTGGTGGTTGTCATGTATTCTTCATTCTCACCTGTTAATTCTAGACTTTAATATATCACTCTTATATTCATTAAATTTGTGATTATTTAACCCGAGACCTCTCCTCTCCAGTTTCGCGAAACGAAAGAATCTCGCCCCTCTACCACTTTGTGTAGAGGCGGGCTAGCGGATTATTAGCCGTCGTGTAGCGAGTGTGTTCCGAGTTTTGTGCAGCGCGGATTACCGTGCCTGGCGGCCAATTAAAAATCAGAGAAAAATGAGAACACGACGAAGTTGCTGACGCAATCGGAATTCACGTTGCAGTCTATATGCCAATTAAATTTATTGTTTTTATTATTTAAATAAAATTTTGGCGGTTTTAATAAATATAAATTTCTATAATTTTATTATAATAAAAAATAATACATTTTTATTTATTATAAAATTCTGACATTTCTATACAATGTCGCGTTCATTTTTTAACTTTGCTTGGTACGCGTCAAAGTTAGCAAATAAACATGATATATGTTATAATGTCAATCAATTGTGTTTTCCATCCAACGCATGTACATAACAAAAATATATTTGCAACACGCGAATTGCATTTTTAATATGTTTATGGTGCGAAAATATTTGTTTCCAATATTTTTATATAAATTTCACCCACAACATTCTACAAGAATGTCAGAATTTTATAATAAATAAAAATATAGTTTTGTTATAATAAAATTTTAGAAATTTTATGTTTATTAAAACCGCAAAATTTTATTTTAAATAATAAAAAAAATAAATTTAATTGGCATATAGACTAGAAAAAAATTATTACAATTGGTCTCGACAAAAGAAGGATGAAAAGTGTCTGTTGTATAGATCGGCGACGATAACTTAATATCGGCACCGTAGTTGAGTTCACAAATTGTTGTCTTATGGGTCGGTATTAATTCCAACACGTATGCTAATTTTAGTGTTTATTATATGGCACGGTGTTATATTACAATGTCTTCGCAATATTATTCACATTCGTAACTGTCTCTAATGCATAAAATTAACGTATCTTCACGGCAACGCTTAGGGGCTTAAAGCCCTGAGCCGATATAAGATGACGACGCGAAGGATGATGCGTTCACCCTGAGGTAACAATCCGCACACGTTTCTTACAAGATCGCGATCATATAACTACTGTCCGTGATCTCCGACTGACCGTGATCGAATGCGCCCTACCTGAGCACGCGCCCTTTATATATTCGTTGCCCGTCTTTCGCGAATTTTCTCGTATTGTCTCGAGTGTCGTCAAGAGAGGGGAAGCGCGGCGCCTCTGGTCCTGCGTCTCGTCTGGTCTCCGCGCTTGTCTATGCATGCACGTGCGTGCAAACCCGAGTCTCGAATATTCTCCTATAAGAAAGCATGCGCGGATGATTTATTGTATTTTATGTCGCGTACGGCCGTATACGCAACATACTCCCCCCGTTGAGAGGGTACCGATCAATAATTTCATAGATCTATGATTATCGTTTCGTGTATTTAAAATATTCGCATTTATTATTGGCATGCCATCGTATACAATAGATTTCGCATAATCTTCGCATAATAACGTACAATCTTCGCATGATAACGCATACAATGTTTATTTTTTGGTATTTTAATTGCACGTTATTTCCGGCAACGCCTGGGTTTTCGACCCTGAGCCGGATTTTAGACACCCAGCAGCGCTTGGGAGGACATTCACTCTGAGCTGAGGTCTATGCGCACGGCAACGCCTGGGGACAAGCCCTGAGCCGTGTGCTTCTATGGTTGCGGCAACGCCTAGGAGCCAAAGCTCTGAGCCGAATCTGGAACGTGGATAATTTTGTGTTTGCGTATCGACTTGATGGCTTGATTTATTGCTCGACTGGAAGAGGGCATAGACCTTTTGTAGCTCGTCTCACCATCCCGTGCGCTGTTTTAACATCGACAGCTCGTACCGTTCCATCGTCGCCCGGGTACAGTTTGATAATTCTGCCCAGTGCCCATTGTGTGCAAGGCAGGTTTCGTTCCTTTATAATTACGTTCCAATTTTTATGGTAGATGAGCTCTTCGACCACTTAACTCGTTTTTGTAGCTCATTTAAATATTCTAGTTGCCATCGCGTCCAGAAATTTTGCCGCACCTTGGTAATGTGCTGCCATGTGGACAGTCGATTAGCTGTAACAGAAAGGAACTCGCCCTCCGGGGGGGCCGTTATAGGTCTGCCAATTAAATAGTGGGCTGGCGTAAGCGCGAGTAAGTCGTTCGGGTCTGAGGATAAGGCGGTAATTGGCCTGGAATTGAGGATTCCTTCAATTTCGATTATAAATGTATTAAATTCCTCAAACGTAAATAGCAAGTCTCCTACCACGCGTTTCAAATGGTGTTTAAAAATTTTTACGGTAGATTCCCACAGTCCACCGAAGTGAGGGGCGGCTGGAGGTATAAAGTGCCACGATACGCGATGTTTGACTGAGTATTTGTTTATTAATTCTTTGTGATCGTTCGAATTAAACAAAGCATATAGCTCCTTTAATTGATTATTCGCGCCGATAAAATTGGTCCCGTTGTCGGAGTAAATATGACTTGGCAAACCTCTCCTTGCGACGAATCTTCTCAATGCCGCGAGAAAACCTTCCGACGATAGATCGCTTACTGTCTCAAGAT
Source organism: Monomorium pharaonis (assembly GCF_013373865.1). NCBI lineage: Eukaryota > Metazoa > Arthropoda > Insecta > Hymenoptera > Formicidae > Monomorium > Monomorium pharaonis. Next base: position 5,238 of record NW_023415450.1, on the reverse strand, counting down.
GTATTGCCTTTACAGACATGCAAACAAACACGCATACATATACTTTAATGCGGTTTCGGTTTCTATGTTTTTTCTCCTTTATGTGAAAAGGTCCGCAAAAGTCAATGCCGGTGTTAGAGAAAGGCATTGTCTCGCGCACGCGGGGGCCGGGAGATTACCCATTTTATATTCGATCGTCTGGGCGTTGAATCTTTGGCACCGCACACACGCGCGTATTATTTTTCGCACCTGGTTCCTGCCATCGAGTAGCCAAAATCTTTGTCTCAATGTGTATAGTGTTGTCTGAATTCCTGTATGATGGTATTGTTCGTGTATTTCGCGAATGATCTGATCAGTAATACGATTCCGGCTCGGAAGTAGGATCGGATGTTTTTGCGCAAATGTCAAATCCGAAGCTTGAAGACGTCCTCCTACGCGTAATAAGCCGTCTTCGTCTATAAATGGATTTAGACCGGCGAACCTGCTTTGATGCGATTGTTTATTGTTTAATTTTTTGAGTTCATCGGAAAATTACGACGCTTGAAGCAATTTCATTATCCGTGTCTCGGCCTCGTTTATTTCTTTCGGAGATAATAGCCCTTTGTAAATGTTGGAAGGTCGAAATCGGAGACAATAGGCTACGACTTTGCACAACTTGGTATACGATGAATATTTTTCTAGTATACTAAAATCCTTAAGAATCGTTGTTAAGCAAACATTTTTTCTTAACTCGGTAATTTCGACGGGTCGTAAATTTCCGCGAGGCCATTCGCCTTCACCCTTGTTTAACCACGGAGGCCCTGCTCGCCATGTATTGTTCTGCAGAAACGCATCAGGTAGCTGTCCCCTCGAAATCGCGTCGGCCGGATTATCTTCGGTTCTTATATGACGCCATTCAATTGTTTTCGTGATTTCTTGTATCTCCGCGACGCGATTCGCGACATAAGTTTTAAGCGCGTGTGGAGGTGTTTTTAACCAGTGTAATACAATGGTTGAATCGCACCAGAAAATTATTTTATTAAGTATGATCTTTAACGTGTCGATTACTTCGTCGTATAATCGGGCTAGTAGCAGCGCGCCGCATAATTCTAACCGTGGAATCGTAACCGTTTTTAGCGGGGCTACGCGCGATTTCTCGCATAATAGGCTAACGACGATTCCTCCGTCCTGTCCGACTGCTCGAACATACAGACACGCGCCATACCCTGTAACACTGGCATCACAGAACTCATGCAGTTGAACTTCACGGTATTCATCCGGTAATAATTTACGATCGAAAGCAATTTGATTCAATGATTCTAATTGTCGGGCGTATTCCGACCACTCCGTGTGTATTGATTGTGGTATCGACTCGTCCCATTGTATTCCACTTTTCCATACATCCTGTATCATTCGTTTAGCGTATAAAATTACTGGTCCTAAAAGGCCTATTGGATCAAAAATTTTTGATATCTCGGATAATATTTTCCTTTTTGTCACGATCCCGGTGATTTTAATTGCGCGTGTCGAATAACGTATTTTGTCGTCATAAGTATTCCACGAGATACCGAGGGTCTTTAAAGGTTGATCGTCCTCGAACACGTAACTGGCGTGTAACGCGTGGTTAGGGATCGTCTATCGCTCGCGCGTCGTTTGAGGCCCATTGTCGGATGGGAAAGCCGCCGCGTGACAGTAGCGTTATGATTTCGTCTCTAATTGTTCGAACCCGTTCGATGGACCCTCCGCCGGTTAATAAATCGTCCACATACATATGGTTTTTAAGAATCTCGGCTGCGTTTGGATATAAGTGACCTTCGTCTTCCGCAAGTTGGTGGAGGGTCCGAATTGCTAGATACGGTGACGACGATACGCCGAAAGTTAGCGTGTTTAGCTGGTAAGTTTTAATCTCGCCTTTTTCGCGCCATAAAATTCGTTGGAACCGACGGTCATCATCGTGAATTAACACCTGGCGGTACATTTTTTCGATGTCCGCCGTGATTACGTAATTGTATATACGGAATCGAATCAAGTGTGCAAAGAGTTTATTTTGTATGGTAGGTCCTATCATTAATGCGTCATTTAAAGATACACCGCTAGTAGATTTAGCCGACGCGTCAAATACGACGCGGACTTTAGTTGTATTGCTTGAATTTTTTATGACGGCGTGGTGCGGCATGTAAAATCCGTCGTCGTCGGGAGACTCTACTAATGACATGTGATTTACTTTTTTATATTCGTCGATTACTCGCGTAATATTCGATTTTCAAAGCGAATTGTTATTTAATTTGCGTTTAAGTGTTCAATAAACGTTTAGTGCGACGGATCGCGACTCGCCTAATGAAATATTAGAGTCGTTAAATGGTAGACGTACCACGTATCGCCCGTCGTCTCTACGTGAAGTAGTATTTGTATAATGTGTTTCGCAGCTAACGTCCTCTACTGATTTCGGTCTGTTGATCGCGACTTCCTCGATGGTCCAGAATCCGTTAATTGCTTATCTAATTTGTTAAGTAAGATGTCGAAGTTTTTGTCGGTATGTTGAGATGGAGTGCTGCCAGCAATGACCCATCCCAAACGTGTTTTTTGCAAATAGAGATCGTGATTGTGACGTGATAAATTAATCTGACCGACGGAGAACAAAGACAGCGTGGCGCCCGAGCCTATTAGTAAAGTCAACCGGGCGTGGCAAATAGAATTCTGGGTCGGCAAGTCTTATGTTCGAAGGTATCTCAATGGGAATTCGCGGAAAAATTTTCCGAAGGAATTAAATCTGTAATGGTCGGGCAGTGTTAAACACGTTAAATTTCTTTCAAAATTGTCGTGGGTCGCGCGTATTGTAATTTGTACTATGCCCTTCGAGACGGATTTCATAGTAATCGATTGCATTGACCGGCGTCCTTTGTAGAATCGTATGCACGTTTAAACGTTTTACGGTGGCTTCCGAAATAAAATTCGCCGTCGCGCACGTGTCTAGCAACGCACGGCATTTGACAAGTTCACGCGTATTATTGTGAATGTAATATTACCGCGCTCATTATTAGCTGTGGCGAGAATTCGGGCGTCATTGTCGCGAGGCTCGATGCCCTTTTCCCGCTCGTAACTTCTAGTCATTCGGTTTTAGATTCCGCTTGTGAAGTATCGGTCTTATTAACCGGCGTGTAATTATCGTTATGTAGGAGAGTATTGTATCGTTTTTTGCAGACCGTGCAATTAGAAAATTTACACAAATTACCTCTATGCGATCGTAAACAATTGTAGCAAAGTCTTGCCTTTTAACCACTTCGATACGCTTCGTGATCGGCCACTGTTTAAATTTATCGCAGCTATAAGCGGGTGTATTTTAGTTTTACACGCCACGCATTTCCGCGATGCGTCAAGTACAAAGGCCTTGTTCGTGGAATAGCCGTGTTTTTTCTTAGTTGCCATTTCCGTCGCCATTTTTTGAGAATCGGTAGCTTTAACCCTTTTCGCGTTTTGATGCGCATACCGCGGTCTTGTAATAAATTCGTATAACTGATCAGGCTTGGGAAACTCGTCTCTTTCGAGAGTTGCCTCCCATTTCTCTGACGTAATCTTCGGTAACTTAGATTCTAATATGTGTGTTAGCATTTCGGATCCGATCGAGACGCCTAACGCACTTAAAGAAGCGACGTGTTCTTGCGTTTCATCATCCGCGAGTTTGGTCAAACTGCTAGTCGTTTCCTTGTCTATTATAGGCAAATTTAAGATCGCGGACAAATGTCGGGATATCAAAACACGTTTTACTTCGTACGCGCGCTCTAGAAATTCCCAGGCGCGGGAATAATTTATTTGTCAACAGTAAGAATCTTTAATTATTTGCAGCTTCTCCGATTAACGCCGATCTCAGATAATGTAATTTGTCAATATCGGATAAATCTGTTTGCGTGTCTATTGCATCAATAAATGCGTTTTTGAACGACAACCAGTTCTCGAATGTGCCGTCAAAAGTTGGCAGAGACGATTCGGGTAACTTGACGCGTCGCCTCTTGGCTGGCGGTGGACTTGCCGCATCGACGCTTCGATTTACACTACCGGACGTACTAGCATTTGAAATCGATGTATTTGCCGTATTTGTAACGCGTTCGATTTTACTCGCAAGAGCGTAAAAGCGTTCCTGAATATTTTCAAATTCAGCTTCATGACTATCGCTCGGATTTAGTATCGCAAGTTCGTCATTATAGTCCTTGTATGCGCGATATAACTCAGTCAAACGCGCGGATCGTAACTTTAGCGTAGTATTATCAACCTTTCCCTTCTCAAACGCGTTTGCTAATGTAGTTATCTGAATCTTCAAAGAAGTTCTTTTTTGATGAGGAGCTTGATTTTATCGGCCATTTTGGTATTTGGGAACAGAACGACTTACCGCCTCTCGAGCAATAACGTATGCAAACGTCGCTTGTCTGATGTTCCGATGTTTCGTTTCTCGGGACGAGTCCGTCTCGTGTGATCGTTTCGGCTGGTATCCGCCTCGTGTGGTCGCTTCAGCTTCTGCTGGCCTCGTGTGGTCGCTTCAGCTTCTGCTCGCCTCATGTGGTCGTTTCGTCTCGTGTCCCGAATTCACTTGTAGAGGTTCACTACCTCACAGGAGGCACCAAAATGTTGTATAGATCGGCGACGATAACTTAATATCGGCACCGTAGTTGAGTTCACAAATTGTTGTCTTATGGGTCGGTATTAATTCCAACACGTATGCTAATTTTAAAGTGTTTATTATATGGCACGGTGTTATATTGTACAATGTCTTCGCAATATTATTCACATTCGTAACTGTCTCTAATGCATAAAATTTAACGTATCTTCACGGCAACGCTTAGGGGCTTAAAGCCCTGAGCCGATATAAGATGACGACGCGAAGGATGATGCGTTCACCCTGAGGTAACAATCCGCACACGTTTCTTACAAGATCGCGATCATATAACTACTGTCCGTGATCTCCGACTGACCGTGATCGAATGCGCCCTACCTGAGCACGCGCCCTTTATATACTCGTTGCCCGTCTTTCGCGAATTTTCTCGTATTGTCTCGAGTGTCGTCAAGAGAGGGGAAGCGCGGCGCCTCTGGTCCTGCGTCTCGTCTGGTCTCCGCGCTTGTCTATGCATGCACGTGCGTGCAAACCTGAGTCTCGAATATTCTCCTATAAGAAAGCATGCGCGGATGATTTATTGTATTTATATGTCGCGTACGGCCGTATACGCAACAGTGTCACGGCCCGGTTTTGGGTAATTCCAGTGATCCTCAGCTACAAGACGCTTCCTGAGA
>NW_023415449.1:0-37845 GCF_013373865.1 Monomorium pharaonis | reverse complement strand
TTTGAATTTTTTTGTACATCTAGTATATGAAGAGATAAAAATATCTGCCAAGTTTCAATTATCTTCACTGCACCGTTTTAAAAAAATAAAATATAACTTAAGATAATTGTGCATTTTTACTGTCAAAAGTTTAAACTCATAAGTGAAAAAAATCGCAAATATGTAAAAAATATCTTTGTAAGAGTAAAAACAAGAGTCCAACTATCGTTTAAGTTTCTTACATCTAGATTTACTATGCGTTAGGCGTAGATATTTAAGTATTTCAAATTTCATGCACTTTTGTCTAAGATTGTATGTCTAATACATCCTTAAGTAGATTTGTATCATTAAAATTAAAATGATCAATAAAATAATCACATGCATTTTTATAAAAAATATTAAAATCAATTTCTACTTGTTTTAAAATTGTTTCATCTGCATGATTTTTTGATATCCAAATATGTGAGCCAAAATATTGTTCTTCGATTCTTAATGTAATATATTTAAGTAAGTTTTCCATGACGTTAAGTAGTTCTGTTGAGGTAGTGATCCTATATTGCGCAAAAATGTAAGTACAGTGATGTTTATTGAAGTTTTTTTATATCAACTTCATTTATTGACAAAAGTATCTTGAGAGCATTTAGACAATCTTCTTCGAGAGATAAAAAATAATGCATTAAAACGGGATAAAATTAATATATTTTCAATTGCTTGCCCGAGAGATAGCCATTTTGTAGATACATGTTTGTTCAGTTCCTGCCATTCAAGATCCAAAAATTATACAAACTTTTTTAAGTTTCCTCTTCTTAAAGATAATGATGAGAAATGAGAATAAATCTTAAGAACTACACTTTCTATATCTAAATCTAACTTATTTAAAGTATATTTGAATGTGTTATTAATAATATAAGTAAGACAATTAGCTTTTAACAAATTAGGATTTTTTCTTTTAATAGTGTTGTAACGTGCACGAGAACATTAAAACTTAATTTGTAATAATTATTTTAAAACTGAATCTAAGTATTGAAATGCATAAGTATTGATTTCTTATTCGGTTGCTGATATTATCAGGTGCAGGTCGATATTGGAATCAAAATCGATCGAGCATAGGGTTACACCCACTAGGGTCGCAAACCCTTGTGGTAAGTACAGGCGTGGACGTCGTTTCGCTCTGTAAGCAGGGAGGGATGGACCTCGCCACGCGTGAAAAGTTGCAAAACCATGTAATGTAGTCCCATACTGAATAAATATGTGTCGTATTTATAAAATTCTTTTTGTTAATAACTTTTTAACGAATCACGAGCGACGGCTAAAACTTTTGAAGGTCACTTAGGAGGATAACCTTGATAACATGTCAAGGTCAAGGTCATCGGAGCTGCCTTCCCTAAACTGAATAATTATCCTAAAAAATTTTTATGTTGAAGAACAAAGTTTGAAAGTATTGTCAAAGAAGTTTTTAGTAAAAAAGCTGAAAAAATAATGATAAGAGCGTTAAAAAATCCTGAAACAGTTTCAGAAATTTCAATACATTGTATATTGATAGTTTATTAAGTATTATGACAGATACTTTAAACAAAGAAAATAGAAAAATGTATCCGATTTGTGTGTAATACTTTTCATTTGAGAAAGGATGTTAAAATAAATTACTAGATTTTTTGTATGTGCTTCTGAAACATTTGATGCAAAAACTAATAATATATTAGATGTATTACGTAAATTTAATTTGGATATAAATTATATTTCTGCATTGAGTGCACATGAGAACATAAATGCTAATTTTGATAAACATAGATCAGCCTACACACTGTCACGTTCTGATTTTAATGTCCGTTTTGGGTCAATATATTTAAGTAATTTACCCGGGGATGGACAAGTTTGTGAGAAATATTAATCTTTACCGAAAAGATAGCGAATTTTATAAGTTTGATAACGAGGATCTTTTTTCTTTATATTTTTAAAATGAGGAAAGTTAATTTCAAAATCAATCCTGATGAGTTTATATTTGTTTTGTTCTTTTGGCTTTTCAGAAGGTTGAATTAAAAGTTTATTTAATTCATAAATAAATTTCAGAGGATCGTGATTAGAGATTATTGCTTGATTAATTTGATATCTCAGTCTTTTAATTCTTACGGGCCTACCACTTTTTGGGGCATTTAATATTTTAGAGGTAGATTAAAATTAATAATACTCAGTTGCCACACCTGAGGAAGAGTCAGGATTCAGGTCTGTTGCCACGCAAACGTCAGCGACAGGGCCTGAAAGATCTGTCTCAATGCTCTCGTCAGCGACAGAGTTTTGATTCGATCTGTTGCCACTCAAAGGCAGCGACAGAGTTTTGATTTAATCTGTTGCCATTCAAAGGCAGCGACAGAGTTTGAAAGGGAAACTAAAATGATCTTGAAAGAGAAATCAACTTAATTACCTTTTATTCCGAAAATCTGACTTTGAAACAACAAAACGAAACTGAGGCTGAATTCTAGGAGTCCGCTAAGGACTTCGATTAAAGATCGCTTAAGTTAAAGGTCACGACAGCCCCAAACTAACTGATTAACTGTCGGACTAATCCGAGTTAAGTATCGCAATTGACAATAGACTGACTCGCTCTAAAGCCTCTCGCTTAAAGACTCAAGACGACTTCCGAAGACTTAAGACAAGACTAAGACTTAGACTGACGAAGACTAACGCTGAGCTTTTTGCTTACTTATTTATACATTATTTCCCTCTACTTAAGCCGCATATTTTTCCCCTACGCAAACTTATTTTCTTGTGGAGGAGGAAGGTTTTGTCGATCTTTCAGGCCCTGTCGCTGACGTTTGCGTGGCAACAGACCTGAATCCTGACTCTTCCTCAGGTGTGGCAACTGAGTATTATTAATTTTAATCTACCTCTAAAATATTAAATGCCCCAAAAAGTGGTAGGCCCGTAAGAATTAAAAGACTGAGATATCAAATTAATCAAGCAATAATCTCTAATCACGATCCTCTGAAATTTATTTATGAATTAAATAAACTTTTAATTCAACCTTCTGAAAAGCCAAAAGAACAAAACAAATATAAACTCATCAGGATTGATTTTGAAATTAACTTTCCTCATTTTAAAAATATAAAGAAAAAAGATCCTCGTTATCAAACTTATAAAATTCGCTATCTTTTCGGTAAAGATTAATATTTCTCACAAACTTGTCCATCCCCGGGTAAATTACTTAAATATATTGACCCAAAACGGACATTAAAATCAGAACGTGACAGTGTGTAGGCTGATCTATGTTTATCAAAATTAGCATTTATGTTCTCATGTGCACTCAATGCAGAAATATAATTTATATCCAAATTAAATTTACGTAATACATCTAATATATTATTAGTTTTTGCATCAAATGTTTCAGAAGCACATACAAAAAATCTAGTAATTTATTTTAACATCCTTTCTCAAATGAAAAGTATTACACACAAATCGGATACATTTTTCTATTTTCTTTGTTTAAAGTATCTGTCATAATACTTAATAAACTATCAATATACAATGTATTGAAATTTCTGAAACTGTTTCAGGATTTTTTAACGCTCTTATCATTATTTTTTCAGCTTTTTTACTAAAAACTTCTTTGACAATACTTTCAAACTTTGTTCTTCAACATAAAAATTTTTTAGGATAATTATTCAGTTTAGGGAAGGCAGCTCCGATGACCTTGACCTTGACATGTTATCAAGGTTATCCTCCTAAGTGACCTTCGAAAGTTTTAGCCGTCGCTCGTGATTCGTTAAAAAGTTATTAACAAAAAGAATTTTATAAATACGACACATATTTATTCAGTATGGGACTACATTACATGGTTTTGCAACTTTTCACGCGTGGCGAGGTCCATCCCTCCCTGCTTACAGAGCGAAACGACGTCCACGCCTGTACTTACCACAAGGGTTTGCGACCCTAGATTTACAATTGTGACCGAAATAGCGAATTAAAAATGTTTGGGTTAGGTTAGGTTAGGTTAGGTTAGGAAAAAATGAGTGAGGCCCGATTGCGCACATAAACGATTGGACACAGTAGTATTTTTCGATTGGACACAGACCCGATTGGACACGGACTCAATTGGACACAAACCCGATTGGACACCGACCCTACTGCACACGAACCCAATTGCACACTGACCCGTTTGCACACGGAAGCGTATGCGCACCGACCCGATTGCACATGACCCGTTTTCACACGGACCCGATTGCGCACCGACCCGTTTGCACACGGACCCGATTGCGCGGCGAGCATTATGCCAACTTATTGTAGTGTTTGAATGATGAAATCAAGAAAAAACGGCCGCATTTAGCAAAAAAGAAAGTGCTGTTTTATCAAGACAATGCACCAGTTCATACATCCGTTATCACGGTGGCCAAAATCAATGAGTTAAAGTTTGAATTGCTTCCTCACGCACCCTATTCGCCAAATTTAGCCCCTTCGGATTATTTTCTCTTTCCAAACTTGAAAAAATAGCTGAGTGGTAAAAGATTTGCCAATAATGAAGAAGTGAAATCTGCGGTTGATGGCTATTTTGAGGAGTTCGACGATTGTTACTATAAACAAAGTATCGAAGCTACTGAACATCGCTGGGAAAAGTGTATCGAGTTAAAAGGAGACTATGTTAAGAAATAAACATATTTTTTCCCAAATTTTTTGTTTTCTTTGTTAGGTCGGGTACTTCTGGGACTACCCTCGTATAAGACTGCATTCCGATATTCCATTTATACCACAGATATCGCAACGCAGTCATTCAGCCATTGTATGTAGTTCACGTCATCGGTCACATTACTTACATTTCACATTACATACTTTCAATTAGCAATAGATATATTAGGAAATACAGTTTAAATTTAAACACACTTACAGCACAAAAATTTGTACGTAGCCTAAAAAAGAAATTATGTACTACATAATAATAATCGAAGATCACTTATCTAATATCAAAAACACCTATTTATTGCAGACGATAATTTTGTCCAATATCAGAGGCATCTATTTATTCCAGACGCTAAAACAAAGCTCTAAAGCCTCTGAAGCTCTCTTTGGATATCGCACTTTGCTTACAAATTTTATCAATTTCTAAAAATTGGGACTTTTAACGTTTCGACCGCTATTGTGCCGGGACGCAGGACAAGGATTGAAAAATCGGGTAGCAACCCTGGACGCAACTAAATATTATAGCATGTTTAAATATTATACTTGCATTTAATACTTTTTTGGTATTAGCAGGAACATCTGCATGATTCATACAGACTACAATGTATTCTAACCACTGGCGTATTAACGATCGTGTTGCTATCTCATTATCAAAATGTACATCAGAATTCGAACTCCTCACAAGTGTTTGCACAATAGTACCAAAACCTGGAACATCTTGCACAGGATTAAATACCTAAAACAATGATTTATAATTCTATATATACATATTTATATAAAAGATATATATATATATATATATATATATATATATATGTATATATATATATATATATATATGTATATATATAGATCTACATATATCTATAAAGTTATATATATGCCTTTGGTATAATTTAAGAATACTTTTTATACATATGGTATATTCTAAGAACATTTTGTACTTTTGAGGACTGTTATTTTTCTCTGATTTGGTATATTTTGAGGCCCTTAAAATTTCAAAATTGTTTAATTAGTAACATTTAAGAACATAAAATAAAGATCTTTATAATAGACCAAATAAATATAGATACTTTTTTATATTTAGTACATTTTAAGGACACAAAAAGCAATTAAAGTTATTTTCATGTATTCACAAAATATGAAACATATTTTCCAATAAGTTCTCTAACCGATAATCTTTAAACATATATACGATAAAGTTAAAAAACCCTGAACGGTCTGCAGTTAGATTTTGGTAATTATAAGTTTTTTATTAATTTAATATTCTCAGCTCATATAAACTGCGCTCTGACAAATTTCTCAGTCTTGAAAACACAGTTACAGGTTAACGATGCTCACAGACATCTTAAAATCCTCCCATACTCAAAAAACGGTAAATAATTTATTACAAAAAATAATAGATTTTAAACATGAATTTAAACATGAATCTCCTTTTATTTTGTGAAGGTGCCTTGACCAGTTTGACCACCAAGACATAAGGGAATTTTAAGATGTCTATGAACATCAATATTTAGCTTGTAACTGTTAGCAAGAATGAATTTGTCGGCGTGCAGTTTATATGAACTAAGAATATAAAATTAATAAAAAAATTATAATCAGCACCAAAATCTAGCTGCAGACCGTTTACCTTTCTTAATTTTATTGTCATGTTTTTCTAACTTTTACACCTTTTTATTAGTAATAAAACAAAAGATCAATTATATAATAATGCGATTTTCTTACTAATTTATTTGTACATGTTAAAATATACTTCATATCTTCAAGAATTTGTAATTTTTCAAGTATATAAAATATAATTTACAAATTAATAAAGTATATTTTACAATTACAAATTCTTAAAACATATAAAATATATTTTAAGCACATGTACAAATAAATCAGTCAGAAAATTATATTATTATATAATTAATTGTTTCATAATATTAATATATTATAAAAATAAGTGTAAAAGTTAAAAACGTTTCATAAAAATGATTCGTAGATATATTTTATAAATACATAAAAATAAGTTAAATTGCACTTTGTATCTTTAAAATGTACCAAATATAACAAAATAATCAGATGTATAATTGTTACAAACTCCTTAAGTTTATATGTTTTAATTATCGTAGCTATAAAAATTAACAAAAAATTACAATAAAAATAATTAATAAAAGTACATAAATTGCAGAAGAATTAAGAAATCATTATATCATAAATCCCACTTCACATTTTAATAATATACGTCCTCAAAATGTACCAATCATTTTTAATACTTTTACTCATTTCCAATGTTCTCGAATTACCTAAAATAATATAAGTAAGTAACACGAACGCCGGCAGATTCACGCACTCTCGGTGCCGGGCCCAGGCGATCACGCGTTGCAAGCATGCGGTCCGCGCTACCGACACGCATGCGTTAATTAGAAACGATAATTCTTAATAAACCACGTTAGATATCGCGAAGACGCAAAAAGCGGAGTAATCCTCCCCCTAACCGGCCCCCTCCTGAGGCGTCTCAATCCCAAATTATCGACAGCGATCGCGTAAAAACAATTAATTAATCTAAATCGTTAATTGCTCTTCGGACAAAAGCAAACTTGCGCTCCCGCTCGCGCCGGAGCATTGACGCCCGCGCGGAAATGTTTGGAATAGGGCAGCAAGGGCCAGACGCCCTTAATTAACAAATTAAATAGGAAATCGAGTTCCGAACACACGGAGGAGCACGCCGTACCTCCGTGGTACAACAAACTCTTATCCTCAACTCCATTTATAAAAACTTGATTGCGGAATGCGGTGAATTAAAAGAAGTAGGCGACAGTTGCACGCCCCGCAACTATAAAATACGAATAGAGAGAAGAAAATTCATCTAACGACCCTAAAGTCAACCATGACAATTGTTTAATTGCTGAGTTAGGTGACAGGCGTTAGATGAATTATTGCCTCTCTTTCCGCGCTCTTCACCCCCGAATGCCCCCACTTTTGAGTATATAAACCGCGATTTTCGGGGGAAAGACGAGATTTTACCTCTTCGTCTCGCGCCAAAAGGTCGTTGGACAAATTCCGAAATTCTCGCGTTCGAACTTAGAATCTTTTCAATTCCTCACGTTCGAACTTAGAATCTTTTCAATTTCTCGCGTTCAAACTTATAGTATTTTGCGGCGCCCGCAAGTGAGACCAGAGGTAGCAATTTCTCCCTCGCTCAACTAATTAGTTTTTTTTCTCTTTCCGACAGATCGCAACGAGCGATCCCACCGAGCCCGTGCGTGCGATAACTAATAGTGCGACATCAGCGTGCGTGCGTGCGTTAACCGTCGATTCGAGGAAATCTAAGTGTAAAGGTGCGAGTTCTCTTTTCTTTTTCTTTTTTTAGTTATTAAAATTAGTGCAAACAAGACTAGTGATTTTTTGTTTTTTGTTCATCTCTCTCTTTTGTGATTCCAAGTCGCAAAATTGTGTATGTGCGGGTCCCTCGGCGGTGCTTCAATAACCCTTCATAAATTCCCCGCTTAGATAGTGAGAGTGGTCAACCGTGGCACTTAGTTGCAGTTCCGCAAGGAGCTCAGCAGACCCCCGTCACTCGCTAAGAGAGCGCCTTCGGCGTCCTCTCTCTCTTTATCGCAACCTCCATCCTATCGAGGACGACTAGCCAACGGTGCGGGAAGGTGCGCGCCGGGAAGCGTGCATCCTTCCCCGTCAACCGGCCCTGCAGAGTCGTAAGACTCTAGCGTAAGCGCGGGGTAGTCGGCGCGCTATATGCGCTCTGACTTTCCGACAGCACCGGAGCGGACACCTAAGACGGTGCCGCTACTGAACCAGGCGCCTCGACCCAAGTTCATGGTGCGAGGTATACGTCCCTCGATCCCTTTCTATCCACGCCGATAGGCGATCCATCGATCTGTTAATAACACGTGAAGCACAACCGAACGCGTCGTTCGACCCTCCGAACATTAAAATTCCCCACGAAAGTAAATTCTGATTTAAAAAGAAAGAATTCTATTAAAAAGAGAAATGGCATTTCCCGTATCCAGATGGGGAGATCTCGGCGAGGCGGCAGGAAGATGCAGCTGAGGCGGCTATACGCGGAGTTGCTGCAGCACGGGGAGTTCGATCCCCGCGTCTTTTATCAACCGCTGCCTGCGGCTCTTGCGACTCCGCCGTGCCAACCGCTGCCTCCCGCCCGCGAGCTGTTCCAGCTGAAAGATCCTGATCAACCCCCGCGAGGGAGACTCGACCTCATTCTTATGCGAAACCGAGGATCATTGACGATCGCACGGTCGCCCCTGATACCGTCATAAAGGCCGCCATTGCGATAGTCAAAATACAATAAATAGAAATAAAAAAAGATGGGGGGGATAATTCTTATTCACATTTTGTTTCCTTTCCGCCGCTCCTACACAACTCTATCCGTTTCCGCTCGGCGGATCAGAGTAGATTAAATTATAAAAATCCCTAACAGTAATAAAACCTCGCGATCCTGACCCCGCCGGACGTAACACTTACAATATACATTACGTAAAATATTTACTTCTATCAATAGTTTTCTTGTAATATACATTCTGTTAATTCCATAATTAAGCTAAATAATAGCACTAACTGGTACAAATTCTATATACAGTGATAATTTAGTTGGAAAAATTTAAGATTTTTACATAGAAATTTTTTCACATTTTGAATACTACCCTATGTACTAAAAATACTGTAATACAGATCTTGAATATTTGAGTAATATACATCAGTAATATACTTTTGTAACATTCTGCGAGCAGCACCTTTTGTGCTGTTAAAAAACTAATATTTTACCATTTGTTTTATGTATAAAATTTCACATAGATTTAAAAAGATATGATAATAGATTTTATAATTAAAACATAGATCATATACATGTGTACATGTTTGTGAAATATATATTCTAAGAACACATTCGTTAAACCCTTAACCGCTAGCATCAAAGATCTTTGTCTTTTCGGACACAGCCCAAATTGCCAAGAAATTGAGAATCTTCAACACTAAAATTCATGATCTGAAAAACTTCTTTTTACTACTTTAAATAATCTGGATTTACACAAATTTTAGTGTCAAAGATTCTTAATTTTCATCAGTTTGGGTCATGTTATGATAAACATCTTTGATGCTGGCAGTTAAGGGGTTAAAGAACTATGTAATACATAGACTGTAACATTATATTGAGAACATAACTATATTAAATTATATAATATTTTTATAATATGTTCTTATACAAGGTGTTCCAGATTAACCGGAGGAGCCGGCATGTACGTATTCCTCATGAAAAACTGAGTCGAAAATGTCAGTAGCAAAATCTTGAGAGATCATTAGTTTTCAAATGGTAAGCCTTTGAAACCTTCCAACCACAGGCCGTGAAGCTCGCGCTGTCAGGCGCGACGCAACTAAGCGGCCGGCTAGTCGCTTTGACAAGTATCGCTAAACGGTACCGAACGAATATAAATCTGTGAAATCTCTATTAATATTTGTTGCTGTATTCTTAAATCGAGTCCAATTTAATTGACAAAAAATAATATCAATTGTAAATTCGATAAAACGCCATTTATATCAATAAAAATTATGTGTTTCTGAAATACGTTTTATGTATAAATAAATTAATAAATAAAATCAATATTAATTAAATTATTTAATCAAATAATATTAAAAACATCAGTCGACAACATTTCCAAAACTTTTTTTCAAAAAGTTCTGTCACAAACAGTATTAAAAAACATTTACATTTGAAATTCGCATTTGATGTAAATAAATATTTCATATTTAGGAAATGAAATGAACGAAATTCCGAATTATGATATAAGAGGAAAAGGAAGTAATACTGTGAAGGCATCGACGTAAGTATATAATAAGTATTATTATTACAAATTACATTTTGAATAATATTTTAGAAAAATATTAAACTTTAAACTTTTTAAACTTTTAATTGATGAGGCGCTTGCAACCATTACGCCTGAAATGATACAACGATCGAGAGAAAATTTGATTAGACGTGCTCAGCTTTGTATTGAAATGGGTGGTGGCCATTTCGAACACCTACTCTAAAAGTTTCTAAAATATTATTCAAAATGTAATTTGTAATAATAATACTTATTATTTACTTACGTCGATGCCTTCACAGTATTAACTTCCTTTTCCTCTTATATCATAATTCGGAATTTCGTTCATTTCATTTCCTAAATATGAAATATTTATTTACATCAAATGCGAATTTCAAATGTAAATGTTTTTTAATACTGTTTGTGACAGAACTTTTTGAAAAAAAGTTTTGGAAATGTTGTCGACTGATGTTTTTAATATTATTTGATTAAATAATTTAATTAATATTGATTTTATTTATTAATTTATTTATACATAAAACGTATTTCAGAAACACATAATTTTTATTGATATAAATGGCGTTTTATCGAATTTACAATTGATATTACTTTTTGTCAATTAAATTGGACTCGATTTAAGAATATAGCAACAAATATTAATAGAGATTTCACAGATTTATACTCGTTCAATACCGTTTAGCGATACTCGTCAAAGCGACTAGCCGGCCGCTTAGTTGCGCCGCGCCTGACAGCGCGAGCTTCACGGCCTGTGGTTGGAAGGTTTCAAAGGCTTACCATTTGAAAACTAATGATCCCTCAAGATTTTGCTACTGACATTTTCGACTCAGTTTTTCATAAGGAATACGTACATGCCGGCTCCTCCGGTTAATCTGGAACACCCTGTATAATAATCTATACATAAAATTTACAAATGTCCTCATATTAACCCATCAGTTTATTACTGTATATGTCCTTAAAATAGACTATATATGTGAAATTATGAATAGTTTTCAGAAAAACAATTAGATAATTATTAAAAACAACTATATTGAGTGTAGGGGGGTATTAATGTTTCTGGTTGCTAACTGTAAATAATTCCTGAAATATTATAGAAGGTTTTATTACGTGAACTAAAATTGAAGTTGTAACATAACGTTAAGTATTGCTAACAAGTTGGAAATAAATTCGATGAAATCTAATTAAAATTCTGTGAGTTCATGCCAGGGCGGGAATCGAGGCGTCGGGAAGGAATCAAGTATCTCCGGGAAAGGATGGGGAAAGGTTGCTTCGATGTAGTGAATGCGTCGTGTGGTCGTCCCTCGCTCTGCGATGTTTCTAATGGCGATTCGGCAAACTGCAATGTCGGCTGTCTTGTTGATCCGTTGTTATAATGGTGATGATCTAAATGTAATGAAAGGCCGAACTAGGGCTCTATTCTCGTGCTAATTTCTGAGTAGGAGAGTCGAACTAGGACTCTACCATTATGTGAAGAAAGAAAAAAGAGTCGAACAAGGACTCTATCACCTTGCGGCAAAGAGAAAAGCCAGAGGAAACGTAAGCGTGGTAGCACGCGCTTACCGTTGGTTAGAGTGAAAAGTGCGTGTGCGCTTTTCGCGTATCCGCGCCTTTCGGCAGATCCCCGATTAGACCTTAGGTGACAGGAAATCTGCCGCAACTCTATCCAATCAGATTTAGCCACACAATTATCGCAGTGAAGTCAAAATGATATCAGAATATCAAAACTGCAAGGATCGTAAAAACGAAGCGTCCGACCAGAACCAAGCCAACTTGAATTCCGCTCGCAAGACGATCGGCAGACGTCTCGCGCGCTCCGCGCTCGCCCGCGGCGTCGCACTCACACTTCAACTCGTTCTTGGAGTGAGGCCGATAATGCAGAGTTTTTTATACATTTCCGCCCGCCTTCGACAGGGCATCTGTCGAATAAACCGCTTCAGGATCTATCGGTAGAACACACAATTTGGTAACAGGTCGCTTGTATGTGGAGGTAGCTGTCTTCAACCGTAACTACTCTTGTCAAGCCATCTGGTCCCGGGTGTAATTGAGTGACTCTTGCAAGAGGCCATTTTCCTGGCGGATATCGTTCGTCCGTGATTAAAACGAGCGATCCTTCCTTTATCTCGTTCGAGGGTGATACCACTTAGAAATAGACTGGTACCGGCTGGAGGCATTCGGTGGACCATCTTGACCAAAATTGTTCTATCCTCTGTCTGAGTAGTTGCCAGCGCGATAGTCTCGACATCGGAGTCGCTGACAAGTTAGGTTCCGGTAGCACAGTAGGAGCCTCTCCAATCAGAAAGTGTCCTGGCGTTAAAATAGAAAGGTCCGTTGTGTCATCCGATAATGGACAAAGAGGTCGGGAATTCAATACCGCCTCGATTGTACGGTTTATAGTTGTCATTTCTTCGTAAGTTAGCACAGTATCTCCTAGAACTCGGTGGAGATGAAATTTTGTTGATTTAAAATTCGGCCTCCCACTTTCCTCCGAAATGAGGAGCTGAAGGCGGATTAAATCTCCATTCGGTTGCCGTCGTTAGCGAGGAGTGAAGCAAGGTGCGGAGCTCTGTTGAAGATGTTTCGAACTATACGCCGAAGTGCCGCGTCCGCTCCTACAAAGTTGGTACCACAATCACTTTGTAATGTGGCGCTTATTCCTCGTCTCCCGGTGAAGCGTTTATAGGCGGCAATAAATGCTTCAGTAGTATAGTCTGTCACTACTTCAATGTGTATCGCCGACGTTGCGAGGCATATGAAAATGGCTAAGTAGCCCTTATAAGTTCGTGCCGCCCGCCCTTTCCAAGTTTTTACGTTACGGGACCGGCGTAATCTAGGCCTGCATTATAAAAGGGTCTAGCCGGCGTCACTCGAGCCGGTGGCAGTTTGGCCCATCAACTGTTTTGCTCGTATTCCACGATAACGGCGCAGCGTACACATTTTAAGATGTGAGATCTTACCGGAGCTCTTCCACCGATGATCCAGTACGATCTTCGTATAAAACTCAGTGTTACTTGAGTCCCTCCGTGTAATGTTTCCGATGCGCATCGTCGATAACAAGTGTTGTAAATGGTGATTTTCTAGGTAAAATGAGCGGGTGCTTTGACTCGGTTGTCGATATTTGCGTAGTGAAGACGTCCTCCCACTCGTAGCAATCCTTCCTTATCCAAAAAAAGGAATAAGTCGCACCATAGGATCAGACCTTGGCAGCTGTTCTCCCTTGGATATAATTTTAAGTTCGTCGTTGAACCATGTTTTTTGTACTATTTGTACCCAAGTGTTACGGCTCTGAACGATTTCAATTGGCGTTAACGGGTCTGAAACAGAGAAGATTGTGGTATCTTTCGCAAACAATGTACGAATCTTCGGCACGTTGCAGTGATTCTTAACAAAGATTTGAGAGTAGAACATTCATCTAACAATTCCCAATAGGAAGGTCGTTGCGTGGCGAATAACGTTATGTGTCCTGGTCTTTCCTCTATGTCTGTGTCAGGTGCAATCACATGTTCCGAGGAGGACCAACTCGAGTGCGGGTCGGATAACCAATCTGGTCCGTTCCACCACAAGTCGTTATGAATCAGCAAATCTGGTCGTATTCCACGCGACGCAATATCCGCTGGATTCTTCTTGCCAGCCACATGACGCCAGGAACCTTTTGGCAGAAGTTCATGTATAGTCGACACGCGATTACGAACAAAGTCCTTCCAGCGAGATGGGGGGGATGTAATCCAAGTAAGCGTTACCGAAGAGTCTGACCAGCAATACACCGGTGCGTTAGGCATCTCAATCGCCTTTATAGTCCGTTCCAATAAACGTGTCAAGAGTAGGGCTGCAGCAAGCTCCAATCGAGGAATTGTAAGTCGTTTCAACGGTGCGACCTTTGTTTTAGAGCATATTAATTGTGTCGAAATTTGACCATCGGTATTCCGTAATCTCGCATAGATCACGGCAGCCATGGCCATTTGTGAAGCGTCAGAAAATCCATGAATTTCGACGAAGGTTTCCGATCGAATAATTCCGAGCCATCTAGGTATGGTAAGCTGTTCAAGCTGTTGCAGTTGTTCTCGAAAGGTTTTTCATCGCTGTTGCAATTCTGAAGGAAGAGGTTCATCCCACGAAGCCTTTAGAAGCCAAAGTTCTTGCAGTATTATTTGGCTCTTATTAGGACTGGCGAAATAAATCCTAATGGATCATAAAGTTTGGCATGTCGGAAGCAATAGATCTTTTCGTAAATTTATTAGTAGAGGGTATTGTTGGGGAGAAATGAAGTGTGTCCGAGCGAGATTTCCAGATGAGACCTAAAATTTTACAAAATGTAGTTTCGATTTCCACATCTGAAGGCGCATCTTCATCTGAATGAGGTAGGAGTTTCTTGCAATTGCTGTTCCATTTTTGCAATGGAAGTTTTGCTGTTTCGCAAATCTGAATCAAATCTTGCATTATTTCCTTTGTCTCGGTAATCGTATCCGCTCCACCGAAAATGTCGTCAACATAAATACCCTTTGTCAGCGGAAATAACTGCTTTTGGATATTTATGACCTTCATCTTTCACCAGCTGTTGAATTGTTCGTAGGGCTAGAAATGGTGAACAGTTGAGACCGTAAGTAAACGGTTGTTAATTGATAAGCGACAGGTGAGCCATCGTGTTCCTTCCATAAAATTCTCTGCAAATTCCGATCGTCAGGATGAATCGTTATTTGTCGAAACATTTTTACAATGTCTGTCGAAAAGAAATCGATGAGTTCGAATCCATAATAATATGTCTGACATTTCAGTTTGGAGTTTTGCCCCTGCGTGCAGAATTGTCGTTGAGTGAGACGCCGTTGCTGGTACGACTAGATCCATTGAATACAACTCTTAGTTTAGTAGTGCGACTACTTTCTCGGAGAACTCCATGGTGTGGAAGATAATACAGAGGCAAAGTTTTGACTATCCGATATGTCTGTTCGTACCATGTGACCTAAGTTCCTGTATTCTTCAATGAAGTCGACGTAAAGACGTTCGAAGGCTGGCTTAGTTGGAAATTGTTGGCAAAGCCTCCTGAGACAGTTAAGTGCTTTATTTTTGGATTCTCCTAAGGTAGTCGGATTATCTTTGAGAGGTAATCGAAACGACATATCTCCCTGTGGCATCTCGAGAGTGTGTTGTTAAAAAAATGTCGTTCACACTCCTCTTCCTCGGCACTCATAGATGAACTGTAGAGACCGGAACTTCTTCTTGTGTCCAAAATCTTGAAATAAGGTCCTGTAATTCATCGTCCACTTTGCAGTGATATGCTTGTACGGAGAAGGTAGCGTCATCTATAGAAGTTGGTCCGCAAAGAATCCATCCAAATATCGTTTGTTGTGCCGTCGGAGAATGTGAGTCGCCTTGAATTAAGCCCGGTAGAATTACTGAGTGATAATTATCCGAGCCTATAATACATGTATTGGTCCAGAATAAGAGAACTCGGGGTCAGCCAATTGAAGTTCTGCAGTATGTGGCCATGAATGACGACTGACGTTGAACGGGTGGTAAATTCGTTGTCAATCGTGGCAAGATGAACGCTTGTATGGTGCAGAATATATTCTGAATCATGAATTGATTGTAATCGTATTGTAAACGATTCCTTTGGTATGGCCGGAGTAAGTACCGCCGATACCAAGAAGTGGCAATGTGAAGCTGCACTGCGTTTTAGTTGTGCACGTTGTACGATGTCTTCTGAGATAAAGATAACTCAGATCCTTGATCTATTATAATCGCACTGCGAAGGATTCTCCGGTGTTTTTTATTAATGATGCTCTGCTTGTGGCAAGTAGTGTCAGTTTTCGTGATGGATGAATCTGTCCAGAATGATGTGCGTTTATCTGTGGTTGTCAGATTGTCATTGATTGAGTCTGAGAGCTTGTCGCCGATTGGTCAGCTGTCCGTTTGTCCGAAATCTCATCAGACTGCTTTGAAAACCTCTCTTTGTCGTGAATGGAGGTGTGATGTTTCTTCCCGCACTTCTGGCACCGTTTAGTGGAAGTACACTTGCTTGCTGCATGCGCGCCAAGACAGTTAAAACATCGCCGATGCCTTTGTACGATATCTCGACGCTGCGGGGTCGTCTTTGATTGGTATTGCTCGCATTTTGCGAGATAATGAGCAGCTCCGCACAATGGGCATTTAAGATGACTCAAGTCTGAAGTGACGTGAGCGGCAGATCTATGACGAGGTTTTTCGTTAAAATTTGAGGGATTATCTTTACTTGTTCCGAGTGTTGAAGTAGCCGAGTTGATATTCTCCATTGCACGTATCCTTCCGAGAAGAAACTCGTTGAATTGTGAGAAGGTCGGGTATGTCGATAAAGATCCGAACTTCATCTCCCATATTTCGCGAGACTGCGGGTCGAGCAATTTTACTAGATAGTGTACTAGTAATGGATCCCATTGATCCACAGCGCATCCTAGCGCACGGAGAGCGCCAACGGTTTCCAACACAGTCGTTCGTAGACTTCTCATCCCTTGAGCACTCTTGACTTTTAACGGTTTTATGTCGTAGATTCGATCCAGTTGAGCGGATATCAAAAAAGGCTTATTTTCGTATGTCGTCATCAACATGTCCCAAGCGACAATGAAATATTCACTGGAGGCAGGCAGATTTGAAATCAATCGTGCTGCTTCTCCAGTAACGCATGTCTTCAAATAATGCATCTTTTCTGCATCTGACAAATCTTTATTATTCCGAATCATCCTTGTGAAAAGATCGTAGAATGAACGCCATGACTTATAATCTCCTGAGAAGTTTGGCAATTTGACTCGAGGCAAGGCGTTCCGGGGCAGCACTGCGGTAGATGTCTCAGGATCGAGAAACGATGATCTAGAATTTAACTCAGCGGTTTCTGAGTCTTCTCGATGATTAAGTAGTTTAGCCCGAGCATATACATAAAAGGCTTGACAGCGTTCATAAACGCGAGTCTTGAGATAAGGTTTCTCGCTCAGAATGTTACCTCCAGACAAACATAAGTCTTCATGCTCCTCCAAGAATTTATTCCAATTTTGCTCAAGCATTTCTATGCGAGTATTAATTAATGACGATTAAGCTGTGTGGCATCTGTATCCTCAAAATCTGCGGCTTCTTGTATCAAATTGAATCTGCTCACTGCAGAGCAATTCTCGCTTCTAAATGCGACATTTTCGATTGAAGTATCCGGCTCGAAGGACCAGAAAAAATGTAGGGGGGTATTAATGTTTCTGGTTGCTAGCTGTAAATAATTCCTGAAATATTATAGAAGGTTTTATTACGTGAACTAAAATTGAAGTTGTAACATAACGTTAAGTATTGCTAACAAGTTGGAAATAAATTCGATGAAATCTAATTAAAATTCTGTGAGTTCATGCCAGGGCGGGAATCGAGGCGTCGGGAAGAATCAAGTATCCTCGGGAAAGGATGGGGAAAGGTTGCTTCGATGTAGTGAATGCGTCGTGTGGTCGTCCCTCGCTCTACGATGTTTCTAATGGCGATTCGGCAAACTGCAATGTCGGCTGTCTTGTTGATCCGTTGTTATAATGGTGATGATCTAAATGGAATGAAAGGCCGAACTAGGGCTCTATTCTCGTGCTAATTTCTGAGTAGGAGAGTCGAACTAGGACTCTACCATTATGTGAAGAAAGAAAAAAGAGTCGAACAAGGACTCTATCACCTTGCGGCAAAGAGAAAAGCCAGAGGAAACGTAAGCGTGGTAGCACGCGCTTACCGTTGGTTAGAGGTGAAAAGTGCGTGTGCGCTTTTCGCGTATCCGCGCCTTTCGGCAGATCCCCGATTAGACCTTAGGTGACAGGAAATCTGCCGCAACTCTATCCCAATCAGATTTAGCCACACAATTATCGCAGTGAAGTCAAAATGATATCAGAATATCAAAACTGCAAGGATCGTAAAAACGAGCGTCCGACCAGAACCAAGCCAACTTGAATTCCGCTCGCAAGACGATCGGCAGACGTCTCGCGCGCTCCGCGCATCGCCCGCGGCGTCGCACTCACACTTCGACTCGTTCTTGGAGTGAGGGCCGATAATGCAGAGTTTTTATACAGCAGAAATATCGAATTTTTACAATACACAGAGCATTGTAAAAATTATTTTCTGCAATAGGCTGACAATTGCAGAAAAATATCGAATTTTTACAATACACAGAGCATTGTAAAAATTATTTTCTGCAATAGGCTGACAATTGCAGAAAATATCGAATTTTTACAATACACAGAGCGTTGTAAAAATTATTTTCTGCAATAGGCTGACAATTGCAGAAAATATCGAATTTTTACAATACACAGAGCATTGTAAAAATTATTTTCTGCAATAGGCTGACAATTGCAGAAAATATCGAATTTTTACAATACACAGAGCATTGTAAAAATTATTTTCTGCAATAGGCTGACAATTGCATAAAATATCGTATTTTTACAATACACAGAGCATTGTAAAAATTATTTTCTGCAATAGGCTGACAATTGCATAAAATATCGAATTTTTACAATACACAGAGCATTGTAAAAATTATTTTCTGCAATAGGCTGACAATTGCATAAAATATCGAATTGTTTTACAATACACAGAGCATTGTAAAAATTATTTTCTGCAATAGGCTGACAATTGCATAAAATATCGAATTTTTACAATACACAGAGCCTGTAAAAATTATTTTCTGCAATAGGCTGACAATTGCAATAAAATATCGAATTTTTACAATACACAGAGCGTTGTAAAATTATTTTCTGCAATAGGCTGACAATTGCATAAAATATCGAATTTTTACAATACACCAGAGCGTTGTAAAAATTATTTCTGCAATAGGCTGACAATTGCAGAAAATATCGAAATTTTTACAATACACAGAGCGTTTTGTAAAAATTATTTTCTGCAATAGGCTGACAATTGCAGAAAAATATCGAATTTTTACAAAACACCGAGCATTTTGTAAAAATTATTTTCTGCAATAGGCTGACAATTGCAGAAAACTATCGAATTTTTACAATACACAGAGCATTGTAAAACTTATTTTCTGCAATAGGCTGACAATTGCAGAAAATATCGAATTTTTACAATACACAGAGCATTGTAAATTATTTTCTGCAATAGGCTGACAATTGCAGAAAATATCGAATTTTTACAATACACAGAGCGTTGTAAAAATTATTTCTGCAATAGGCTGGCAATTGCAGAAAATATCGAATTTTTACAATACACAGAGCGTTGTAAAAATTATTTTCTGCAATAGGCTACAATTGCAGAAAATATCGAATTTTTACAATACACAGAGCGTTTGTAAAAATTATTTTCTGCAATAGGCTGACAATTGCATAAAATATCGAATTTTTACAATACACAGAGCGTTTGTAAAAATTATTTTCTGCCAATAGGCTGACAATTGCAGAAAATATCGAATTTTTACAATACAAGAGCATTGTAAAAATTATTTTCTGCAATAGGCTGACAATTGCAGAAAAATATCGAATTTTTACAATACACAGAGCATTGTAAAAATTATTTTCTGCAATAGGCTGACAATTGCAGAAAATATCGAATTTTTACAATACACAGAGAATTGTAAAAATTATTTTCTGCAATAGGCTGACAATTGCAGAAAATATCGAATTTTTACAATACACAGAGCGTTGTAAAAATTATTTTCTGCAATAGGCTGACAATTGCAGAAAATATCGAATTTTTTACAATACACAGAGGATTGTAAAAAATAATTTCTGCAATAGGCTGACCATTGCGAAAAATAATTATTGAATTTTTACAATACTCTGACAAGGGAACCTCGCGAGAACCCGTAAATTCTGATTTTAATGAAACTTGGCGTAAATGTAGAGCGGGGTGAATACATGAATTTAGAAATTTTTAGTTGGTGCCCAAAACGGTTTGAAGGGGTAAGACCACCTTTCAATGTTGAGACATTTTTGCGGTTTTTCAATATATCTCGTAAACTAAACAAAATATTAAAAAATGTTTCATACAAAAGTTTTACAGCATAAATACCTAACCTTCATTTAACTACGCTATTCATTTTTCGAGAAAAAAAAATGATAAAATTTTTTTTTTAATAAATAGCATAATTAAATAAGATATTTATACTGTAAAACTTTCGTATGAAACATTTTTTATATTTTGTTTAATTACGACATATATCGAAAACTGCAAAAATCGTCTCAACTTTGAAGGGTGGTTTCACCCTTTCAAATCTTTTTGGGCACCAACTAAAAATTTCTAAATTCATGTATTCACCCCCTCTACATTTATACCAAGTTTCATTAAAATCTAAATTTTCGAGTTTGCGAGGTTCCCTTGTCAGTGACACGGGCGCATCTGTCTTCTCTGTGATTTTCCTCCGATGACTTTTGCCTGAAACCTTTTCTCTCCGCTTGTGTACATTCGACTCGCGCGTCTTCCTAATCGAAATTGATGCAACGCCGTCTCCGAGAGATGATGGATGGCTTCACGAACAGCGGGCGATTTGAGCAGCTCTGGACATTCTTTGCAATTATTTTTCCGACTTGAAAGAAATTTCAGTTCGAATTAAAAAAGACTTCCACAAACACACATACACGAGCACAGAAACGAAGGGGGGGGGGAGAAGTTTTTAAATTTTCAGTTACTACTTTCTAAAGTCCCGAGATGAAGGAAAACGTACTCTGCGATATTCTCGGCGATATTCTGTTAACAACATTTTCCAGTTTAAAAAGAGGCGGAAAACCAGTTAAACCTCAGACTTTTCGCCGCAAACTATTCACGGAAGGTAGGGTTGTAAAAATACTTCACCCCCGCTGATAAATGCTGCGTGAAGTTCGCCTAAAAAAATACCTCGTGGCGAGCTTAATTTCCGGCTCCGTGGAAGATCGATGCCGACGGCATGTGGGGATAGGGGGTTAGGGGGGAAAAGCGGGAGACGCAATATTACGAAACCGCCCTTCAGAAGTTTGATAAGCTCCAGAGCTCGACGCTTGATGGAGTGGACTTATACGTCTTCGGCGTTTTGCACGGGGAAAACGATCCGCCAAACGAAACAGCGCGTATGTCTCTATTCGCTTCCCGGGACGGAAACGGAAGCGAGAGGATAAGTGAGAGTGTGGGTGGATGGTGGTTCGTTTATCGTGTGGCCTGAATGGCAATTTATCTTACCGGCAAGACGGACCGAAGGTACCAGTCCCTCGGATATAAATGACGCTGCTGCTGCTGCTGCTGCTTCTCGCCAAGATCTTCGGAATTCTACGGGGCGCGACAGAAAGGGGAAAGGAGATAGAGAGGGAGGGAGGGACGAAGGAAAATCTGCCGTCTCCATGTAAACGACGTCGCGTTAGAGTACATTTTCAATTTCCCGTGTATTAAAGAGTCCGCGAGCTCTCTACCTTGTGGAGCTTATGACGTTTAAAGTTGTACCTCTCCGTTTCTTAAGATATCCTAAGGGCTCGCACGTATCCTGGACGTATCCCTTAACGTCAGAAACGGGAGGAAAGTTTAGAGCGGAATTCTCACGACACGCGTCCCGTCCACGTTAGCAACTTTCATCTAATCCGACTGTACAGTCGGAGAGACGTTAATTAACTGCGAGGCTGAATCTTTTTCGAGTA
Organism: Monomorium pharaonis; assembly: GCF_013373865.1. Classification (NCBI taxonomy): domain Eukaryota; kingdom Metazoa; phylum Arthropoda; class Insecta; order Hymenoptera; family Formicidae; genus Monomorium; species Monomorium pharaonis. Next base: position 15,776 of record NW_023415449.1, on the reverse strand, counting down.
ATAAAATTCTAACCACAGGAAAAATCAAATTCAACATATCACGAAGTCAACTTTCGAGACGAGTGGAACGACGGACATTATTATTATCATCTTCCATGCTTTTAAAAAGTAACGATGATCGAACTTGAAAATTGTCGACGAATTTATATCTGATAATTTGCCACTAAAACAACAATTAAGACAAGATTTATATTACGTAAACATGTGTTGAAGAATCGAAGGGGGAGAGAGGGGAAGGGAGAGGCATTGACACGCTCGCGGGAAAAGCAGACGTCGTCTGTGAGGAAATCCGCTCGTATCGCTATGCGAAATATGCCATGGGCTTCGAGAATAGCCGGCCGTTTCGTACTCCCGCTTCATTCGCTCACATCCAACCCCTTCAGCCTCGCGATCATCCCCGGGACAATATGTCTCGTATGCGGACGGCAACGGTTGGTTGCTACGCTCGGCGCGGAGTTCGCGTTCTCGAGTTTCTATTCATCCATCCAGTCCGCGAGAAAAGACGCTTCGTCTTCCCTCGCGCCGGCTTGAACCTTATTATTGGTAAACAAGCTCGCTTCTCGCGTTCCTCTTTCCGCGTCTCTCTCTCTCTCTCTCTCTCTCTCTCTCTCTCTCTCTCTCTCTCTCTTTCTCTCTCTCCCTCCACCGAGCAAGTCATCGTCGTCGTCGTCGTCATAGGTCCCCGCGTTTTTCTTCTCCCTCCCCTCCCTCCTCACCGACAGACATCCGCCCGTATTCGGAAACATCGAGATTAAACTTGGAGTACTCCGATTAGACTGGATATTACGAAATATCCTGTACGTGGCTCGAGCCGTCCGCGGCATTATAATAAATGCGCTGCGTAATTTATCTCTAATATTATATGAACGACTTAATTAATTATTATTAATTAATTTCTCAAAACAGAGAGAGAGTCGGTCGACTCGTAAACTATAAATTAACACACAAATTACGGATATACAATCCGAGCTCCGATTACGCGTTCGCCTGCGCGTGCGAATCTAATTAGAATTAAATTTGAAATCACATTTTATACAAACACACGGGAAGCTTGTTTACACGAGAGGCTGAATGAAACTATTGAATTTCAGTATCCGAATATACGCGCGGCAATTTTGGAAGTTTTGCATTATTCTGTGCGAACAAGAGATTAATTCCTATTTGGCGTTAATATCGATTCTATTAATGTGTTGCTTTAGGCGCGAAATAATCTCTGTTTTTTTCCCGCAGAGTACTTGGACGAACGCCAGCGATGAACTTTTTCAATATAACTTCCTCGTGCTTAGACTTTGTCGCTTCGCTATTCGGTTAGCGAAACAGAAACGACTCGTCGTTTTAAGTTTAAGTTTCACGCCTATCCCGAAAACAAAAAAAAAAGCCACGTTGTAAATATGATATAAAGAAAAATATGAGGAACATATTGAATTACGCACTGCTGCCCAAGATATTCATTAAGATTATAATTGATACGAGTTCTTTCTTTATTTCCCACCTGAAAATTCATAGGATATCTCGAAGCTATTATTCTCCTGAACAAATTCTCCATCCTGCAGACATCTCCCGGCGACGCTATCCTTATAGACGTTCACGGACGCTTAGAGGCGCACGCGTCGTCTACTTTGTCGTCCGTCGTAATTGATGAAACCCAAGTCGTCGCTGCCGGAGCAGAGAGACGGATTTTCATCTAGCGGAGGAGAAGAAAAGCGATATCCCTCTGCGCGCGGGAAAGACGAGAAAAGTTTCTCTCGAGATGAGCATTTATTAAAACCATCCCCGCCACCATCGTCCTCTCACCCCTGCGCGCTGTGTACACGACAACCGACCGGTATTAACGCTATCTTTCGGCTTTGACGTCGAGTCAAATCATACTCGCTTTTGCAACGCGCAAAGATCCTTCGTGCTTTGACAAACGTGGCGAGGCACGATAATTAACTCACGCACACATACACGTACACAGTTCGACATATTAATAAACTGTGTATTCCGAGGGTGAAACAGTTTGCAAATATTCAGATCAAAATATCAAAAGTAAAACGCTGAAAATAAAAAAAAATGGAAAAAGCTTTTTTTCTTAATCCTGGATCCTGAAAAGAACCGCTCTCCTCGAAAATCGAATCGATGATAAAGTGAGATATCTAAAAAAAGATTGAAGGTGAAGATAAAAAAAGACCTCTGTCTTTTTACCGACAAATATTCACCAATTTTGCCAATTTTTTTGTAGAATAATTGAAAAGGACAACTCTTTTTATCTGTAAATACTAATCTATAAATTTTGATTAAGACCGAGTTAATGGTTTAATAATAATACTTATAATAATAATAATACTTAACGATTTAATAATATTTTATTTCTAAAGTGTAATTTTTTCAGTAATTTTTAAGACGAGAAAAAAGCAGAAAAAACTCTGCTCTCCAAAATTGTATGAATAATACTTCCTTTTATCGAGTTTTCGATCAAAGTGCAAAGTGATTTCGCCGGTTGTTTGAATGGCCCGCAATACCGCTAATTATTAATATTACCGAGAAGGTGGCGGTGAATAATCTCACCCCGTTGTTCCTCGACGTAGGACGCGACACCGGTCGGAATAATTTGCTGCAAGACGCCGCGCGCGGCAAGGAGCAGCCGCGGCTGCTTATAATCCGCGAGACTGCTTATATTTCCATATAAATTAACAGTACGCCACGCGGATGGGTGACTAACGGAATCATAGGGTGATATCAGCTACGACGACGACGACGACGACACAGAAAGGGCCGACGCTTTCATCCCGATGACGCTCACCTATCTGCGCCCATCAGGCGCGACGTTTATGGATGCCGGATGGAAACCCTGCCTTCGTTTCTTCGCGGTTCCTAACGAGATTCTCGATTATCCCGCGGCGTGCGTCCCCGGATTGTGTCCTCACTCTAATTAGCTGAAGACGTCAGAGAGACCTGGCAAGAAAAGGCGGTACACGTGGTGGCAATACAATCCACGTGAGCTTCATATATTCCGGCGACTTGCGGCGACTCGGTTTTCCTTTTAATGAGAACGTGAGAACACACCGTAGTTTAGTCTCATTTCTGAGGTATTTATTTTTGCACACCTGAAGTCTTAATTCCGATGGTGTTTAATTCTAGGATGCTTCCTCTATTAGTCTGCTTAATCACGTTGTTCATATTTGTTGATGCCAGTCTCATTTGTTATTGCTTACATCTTTATTTTCTACTAATGCAATTTTGAAAGTTCTTTTTTTCAATGTACTTAGACTGTTCTTCACTCGTGCAGATTTCATTGGAAATTTCAATTGTGTAAGTATTGCTCAATAATAGCGCTTGTTATTTGATTTCGATTAATCGAAAGGAGTTATTATTACGTTATGATTGCCTGTCGCGAGAAAGACTGCGAGTTTCATTGAGAAAGCAATCTCCTGAAAAAAAAAAAAAGTTTTCGATCGATTCGCGTGACTTATGTATAACGGCGGGTTAAGATTTATAAATATTCATAAGCGACGGCTAAGCGACGCTCGTCCCACCGAGCTTTTCTTGCCACAGTCAATCTCGGCGAGGAAAATCGCTGGCGTTTTCCTTTGAATATCTTTGAATAAATTCTGCGATCTTTCCCGATTTCGCGCGATAGTACAATATCATCTATAGCGCGCGTATAATTTTGCAGTAAAAAAATGCAAATTATTCATTAACTCTCAGAGACGCGCGAGTTCTCTGCGTCCCGAATCGTGAAAATTTTTCTGGAGAAAAGAATCTTTATCGCTTCGAAGTAAAAATGCTGTCTTATCTTTTTTTTTTTTTAACTAATACAACTTTATATCATCGAGAAAAGTAAGCGATCGGAGAGACATTATAATATGCTCCCGTGACTTTTTGCTTCAAAAATACGTGACGTAGAATTTGATAAATTTCTCCCCCTGTGCAGGGGGAGAATTAATGGAATTCTCTGCGATTAAATGACGTCCTCCTAGAAATCCCTCCCGGCTTTTACTTTGCGACTTATCGAGCGATTACTTTTGTAAAAAAAAAAAAAGAAAGAAAGAAGAATAAGGAAAGAGTAACAGACTTTTCAACCGTGGCGTCAACGAGCCATCATCGAAACGGCGAAAAGGCCGCGCGCGCCGGATTTACGGGGACGGTAAACGGGGTATTACGAGTGTCAGGTTCACGAGAACGAGCTGACGAAGTATCTCGATTGGCGGGCGAATGAAAACTCCGCCGTCCTCGGCGTAGAAGGAAATTGAATCGATTGTAATTAAAACTTGTATAACGAAGGCACGCGCGAGCGCGCGATGTTCATTCCAGCTGTCCGGGGCCTGGACGGCGGGAATCCCATTTTTTCGCCTACGTCGAGCCGAATCATCGTGCAAAGAAAAACCAAAATCCATCCGTCCGTCCGTACTCCATCGTGCGCTTTAGAAATTAGCGCAGCTTTTGATCCTACCTCCCCTACCGAGAGCCTGAGATTCGAAGCGGTACGAATATCTCGGGCACACAATGGGGGCTCCTCTTTCCATTCTTCCTCCGAAAATGTAATCTCACAAAACGTAATCCAAGCCGGATATACGTACGTAACGAATGTATATTCTTTCTCTCTCTTTTCGTTCTTATTTTATTACACTCTCTACTCATCAGAATCAGTATATTATTCAATGAGACAGCGAACAATCGAATACTAGTGTCATAATTATTTCAATCAGTGATATATACACTGGTTTTTTAATGGCAATACGAAATCTGTTTCCGAAAACTATCTATTTTATCTCGAGATCGTGCGGTCTTCATATTGGCACCCCATTCAAAGACCTTATTGAGTGTACATGTGCAGTTATTAACCAATAAGGCTACTCAGTTAATGAGATATCATTGAACGACTTTGTGTGCTGTGTGATCGTTGACATTCACAATGATCGAGCTGTCAAGTTACACGAAGGCTGTGAGATCGATTTTCGAGACATATTCCAAATGGATACTTCCCTGATTGAGTACCCTGATTCAGTAAGAGCATCTCTCTTTCTTAATCGCTGAAAGGCAGTGAATATTTACTGACGATCACAGTTACAAGTTTAGCACTGAAAACCGACGAGATTTCATTAATTCGTTAAGAGAGTATAAAGGATACATGAACTAAGTAAAATTAATCAAATTCACCATTATAACATTAAATATCTTTGATGAGATAATAAAGTTGTTAGGATAAGATGTAATTGCATTGGGGAGAAATTCACGACGTCCCTTTCTCTCATTCTCTCTGCACTTCTCTTTGCGAAGCTGTCTTTACAATTTTATAATCAGATTAACTATCTTCTAGGCCTCTCCTCGCGGTTTTACCTGAATCGGCAATATACAAAGAACGTCAGACTTGAGAGGCGGAAGGGGAGGGCGAGAGAGAGAGAGAGAGAGAGAGAGAGAGAGAGAGAGAGAGAGAGAGAGACTTAAGTGTCATCAAGGGTGGAATATGTAAATTAATCTGTTTCGCACGATGGGATCTTGCTTGCAATTTTCTTGATATTGCGTCTGCATAATCTCCGTCTTATTGTGAACTCAATTATACGGTCAACAAGCGACATCAGCATCGGCGAGGCACTTATTGAAGAATACCGTATAATCGCCATTAATGAGAATTATGTGCCAAGTAACGATATCGATTAACGTTTAGGCCAGATGCTCCCTCTGGTTTCGCGATTATATATCTCGCCTTTTTATTAATATACTTTTTAGGAAGAAAAGAGAACAAATGATCGATATTTATGCGTTAGCCGTTAATCGGCGCGTTTTACATATCTACAAGAATTAATTAAGAAAACGCAAATATTCATTCGTGTTCACACAAAGTTATAAATATTCTTATTAAGCGTTATACACAGCTATTTATGTAAAAAACGTGAGAAAAAGATACAAAATTTGCAAAAGAATCATATGATATTTAAAGAAAGAAAAATAATCGAGCTCTCTTCTCAAGTGTCTCATTATAGTTGCAAAAGAAATGCGACATACGGGGAAAGATAAGATTTTATCGAGTCTTTCAACCACCTTGATTATTTTTACCTGCTTTTGTCGAAGGGGGGCCACTCTCGTTACACAGAGAACAACGCGGCTGATCAAAATATACGTCAGTTACTAGTTTTATTTAATAAATATAATATTACATTATAACATAAGGAATATCGTATGTAATCATCGCCATTCGCGCGTCCCGCGCTCGCGCGATTCCAAGCGGCCGAACCCTTTGCGAATCGTCCGAGCGACAGATTTGTGTGTACGTGTGTGTGTGTGTGTTTGTTTGTGTGTGTGAACATATAATATAACTTTATTCTTTGTGATATAGAACACTTTTTTTCTCTCTAACGACGGCACAAAACATACAGTATGTTACAATATCGTTACAGGGACAGTCATTGGCGCCGAGCGACTTGGTTGCTCGATAGTTTCGGGCGTTTTGTCGACATTTGCAGAAATCTCGACGTAGAGATCTCACGGTGCTCTTAAACGGAGAAGTACAGTTTCCGCGAAAATGTGTGGAAAATGCTCGAGCAACGAGAGTCGAATCCATATCCCTCCACGGCGAGATTTCGCTGTTTGAGGCTCTTTTTTTGATTCGTTACGTTAAACGGAGCGGACGACTGGATATGTTATCGTGGGCAGTGTCGTTAGTGCGCACATTAAAATAACAATGTCGAAATAAATAATATCAAACAGATGATATAATATCAAATATAATATAGAGAAATACCGATTATCAATTCGCCTAATTAAAAATCCCAGAGTTTCGAGAAGTATATGTAAATAAGAGATAAATTTAGATTTATTATTATATCGAAATAAGGACGGTTTTATATCAAGCCAATATATAAATATGGGGACAAATAGAAGTTATTTTTGCAAACCTTTTTTCGGCCAAAGATCGAATGTGCAACCGATGTGATTAAACGTGATGAGAGCGCGAAGGAGATAACTTTCCTACACTTCACCCGTGCACCCATCCGCCCGTACTTTTAATTTTCCATTACTCTTTACGATCTATCGGTTTAACGATTTTATCGACGATCCTCTATTTACACAATACCGTTAAACCCGTATTCGTTCGCGCTGTGAACCGTGAAATCTATCGGAGCCATAAGTCGATCGAAAAAATTTTAATAACCAATGCTTACGAAGCTTAATTGCCCGACGGCATCACAAGCCGTATCTGTGACGGACGTTTCCGCTTTTGACCAACTTTGTAACACAAAATGTTGTATTACAAAGCTCTATTCGATATCGATGTCGAATTTTTATTTAATAATCAATTCGATGGGCGTCGTTCAAAATTCGTCGTCAGGAAATAGAGGATTTGTCGACTGAAATTAAACGGCAATTTGACATTTGGTAACGAACGAAAATGGATTATTTAATAAAAATATAGCATTTGGCGCGATAAATATAAACGTGTGTTATTAAAAAAAGAAAGCAATTAATCGCAATTTGTTACATGTTTCAACGACGGCTTCAATGACGATAAAACATGTCGATTAACTGAAAACAACTGCGTCAATTCATTGAGAAAAAGAATGAATTCGAAGGTTTAATGGTTTATTAGAATGTCACGTTATTAGAATTGTGAGCAGAAATTTGCACGCGTGCGATAAAATATCTAAGAGATAACGTAGCAGTATAAAACCACCGCACCGAAAAGTTCGTAAATTCGCACCGTAATCTTAAATAAGAAAATTTACATAGACAACATCTGTCTTTCGCGTGAATTAAAAAACGCCACTTCGTAATAATTACCAAGTCTCCGGTATACGGAGAAGCGACACGAACGTTCTGCTCGCCGCTTGTACGCAACGAGTAGCTGCAACCGCACTGTACAATATTTCTTGTACCACTCGGAGAAAACTAATTTCCGCCCCGTTCCTCCCCGGTTCCTTTCTCGCGCCGGAGGAACGCGACAGCCCACTCACACGCGGAAGCTGCACGACTTTCCATTAATTAATCTAATATGTACAAATCGGACCGACGGTACAGCCACAAAAAGGGACACTTCGAGATTCTCCATGGAAGCGGAAGATCGCTGGAAACACCACAAACAACATGCGACGAACACAATGCGTTGCAAAGTGTCTGCGACATTTATCATTCGCTCACATAATCATATAACAAAGAACAGCTCGGAAGTACGGTATTTCATATTACTGATCTAACAGGTTCTCATTACGTCGCATAAACGTCTTGAATGTTGGAAAAAAAAAACGGAGGAACAGATTCGAGATTCACGTCGATCGTTAATATAATTATCGCAGAATTATCGTCAAATTATTTAATTATTTACAAAAAAAATAAATCGTATCTTCGTATCTTGTGAAGACTCACTCCTTTCGCGTTATCTCCAGAGAGATAACTTCCTCGCCGTCTGGCACGCAAGTTCATTTTACATGCATTACACTTTACTACATTTTCGGACTGCCTACACGATACGCGGAGAGTATCCCCCGGAATCGCGTCCCTCCTCGTCGACAAGAAGACACTTACTGTCAATACTCGCGGGGAGAGAGAGAGAGAGAGAGAAAGAGAGAGATAGAGAGAAAGAGAGAGAAAGGGAGAGAGAGAGGGAGAGAGAAGAAGATTGACAGCAAATATTTGACATACGAAAATAGATGTATAAGATTTTCTTTACATCGTTTCGCTATCACAAGGATCTACTATAATTGTCTAGGGCAAGTTACACGATCTGCTGATATGTAATATATACATATATACGATACAATATATACAAATATACCTCTATACGCTTGGTAAAAGAAATTTCTGTCGGTCAGTTTGTCAATTGTCAGTTTGTCTGTTTGTCTATCACCGTACGAACAGATAAAGTCACTATATGCAATTTGAATTCTTTTATCCTCTCTGTAGGCCTAATTCGCTGGCCCCTTTTATATCTCGCAAAATCACTTTTCATTTATCTACATTTGTTAAAAAGTGTGGAAAATTAGAAACTTTGAAATACTATTTTATTTATTTTGAAAAACAACATGATAAATGTCTTCAAAAATAAATAAGAAAATTTAGAAATAGAAATTTTTTCCATAATAAGAAGTTAATGGTGAAGAGAGATTTAGGAGATTCAAAAAATTTCTATAAATATAGTCAAAGTTATTCCAGCGATAAAGGTATTAAATTATGGAAGAATTATTTAAAATTTAAATGAGTAGAATAGGTAGAGATAAATCTGATCCCAATTATCTCGTTCCAGCGAATGTACATATATTAATTAGATATTTCAGACTCTCTTGTTTAGAATAAATTACTAATGTATTTATATATCGCGTGTGTAGTACATCTTCTCTCGCCTTTTTTCTCCCCCCTTCTCTCTCGATACCTCTCGTTTGATAATAAAACGTAAGGATACAGGAACAATATGTACATTGGCGCACGCATACGTTGCACATTTGTCACGATTAGTAATTAATTGTGTTGCATCGATTGAAATATTTACACGCACACTATTCTTATACCTGCCACTTCTTATAAAATTTTCCGCAAAAATGTAACGTAACCGACGAAATATCATCTCGCGAAATTCAATTAAACTCGAGAAATAGTGTTAAAAGTTCTTACATGATTCATTTACTCTTCAAAAATTTACAATGAAATTGATAAATCTTTGATCTCTGTTATTGAATTAAATATAAAATTTTTCTCCTTTTCTCTGAATGAAATTAGCGAAAGATATTGGATGTAAAGGAACAGAAAATGATGAATGACAACATGATTTCTAGGCCAATAGCAAACATTGTTACAAGAAATTAGCGTCAATAGAAATTAATAAAAGTGCCTCTTTTACATACCTGTAGAATAAAAATTGATTAAAAATTTCTGAAATTTTTTCCTAACGCGAAAGAATTCATCTTAGTTAAATCGTACGAATCAATTGTTTATTTTAAATTCAAAGGAAGACAAATATGTAGTCGACTGACTGGCCAAATTTTTTTATTAAGGATTACGACGTTTTGACCACGGGATTTGGTCCTTCTCAAGTGGTTACAATTATCCATAATCTTTTAACTTAATAGTTTAATTAAAATAAAAGAATTTGACCAATCAGTTGGCTACATATTTGTCTTCCTTTGGATTTAATGACTGGCGACAATAAGCGATTCCTGCTGATTTTTATTTTTAAATTGTTTAAAACGTTTATATTAATTGTCCTAGAGTGGTCAACATTATTTGTCACTTTTTTTTTGTCCCGTGTATTATCCCGCGAGAAATTATTGATTTACCTTCGCTTCTGCATCGCTTCCGCAAAGTTCCGTTCTTCACTGCCAACAACGTCGCGCGTTACACGAAGAGTCAAAGAGGTAGTATTCAATACGATTAATATACGGCAGTGTCATTTGGAAGGGGCAAGACGCCTGTGTATATTCTCGAAATTTTAACCGATCAACGTGAACACATCGAGACCGACAGTCGATCGGTTTATGGCTTAAGATCATTGCACGAAGTTCACGTTATACGTTTCGACTTGCATCGGTTGTAGACCGATCTCCTGGAAACCGTCTTTCAGGCGGGCGCCCGGCTTTGTGCCGGTCAACGACGTCTTCGTGACGTTGACCTTGTCGAGCTTGTAGAACGCGGTTCCCTGCGCGAGTCTCTCGGTGAGCGGACAGTGCTTCAATGCCACGTCGATGCCCACGGAGCAGCTGTAGCCCTGCCGGTGCAGCACCATGAGCGCGCTGTTCACTGGAAAGTGTGGCAGCTTCTGATCGTGGTTAGTGCGCAAGTTGAGCAGGTGTAGGTCGCACGGGAAACTCTGACTCAGCAGTCGGACTTCCGGTGCCATCGTGACTTCCTGCTCGCTGCCGTCCACCACAAAGATATTTACTGGATAATTAAGAGTGTTGCTCAGGTGATTGGCGAACAGCGACGGCCTCGAATATTTGTCTTTCTCGCCGCTGATATCTTCAAGTAGCAACCAGTGCTTGATGACGGTCCGTCGATTGTCGAGTAAACCTTCGCCCATGCCTCGCGAATCATCATATAGAGTCCTGCGATCCAGCATTACCTCCAGCCAACCGGGCTGATAGCTGGCCGCACCCTGGCAATGGTTCACCAGGAGCGTTAGTCGGTGATTCGAATCCTCGATGTAGGCCATGGTCGTGATGGGGAAATAGTTGCCCTCGATGCCGATGCGCTCGATCTTGGTACGCTTAATCATCTGGTGGCCGTTCAGATCGGTGTAGAACTCGGGAGGGTCGCCATTCGAGATGTCGGTCTGCAAACCGCATGAACATTTCTGTCTCACGATTCTTCGGTGGTGTCTCAAAGTCCACGATGTTGCGCAAGTAGATAGCTTCGCCGAGGCCGCCGTCGCGATGGTAGATGGCCACGTGATGCGTCAATAGTTTCCCGTACTCGACGGTGAGGCGAGAACTCAGGCTACCGCTGACGATGTAGATCTTCTGGTGCGGCGTGTACGCTTCCAGGACATCCTTATCGGTGTCCCGGAGATTCGGGTCAGGCATGAAGAGGTAGGCACCGCTGTGGAATTGCGCCGAGGGATACGCGGCGAACTGCACGGCGCACTGCATGATCTTGCCGGTGGATTTTTTCGTCACGCGTTTCAAGAAACCTGTCTGTCCGTCAAACAGCAGTTTCATTCGCTGATTCTCGAGCTGCACGTCGCCCACCTGCATGGGCTTGATGGGAAAGACGTTGTCTTTGCCGCAACGACTGCAGTACACCGTCGAGATGGCCTCCGGCGGCACCTTGTCGACCTGCCGCAGGTGATACGTAGCGATCGATAGCGGCTTCAGCTCAGCTACGAAGAGCAGTACGTACACGTCATGCGTGATGCTCGTGGCGTTCATTACCGGCGCGATCTGATACGGTATAGGGTTCTTTTGAGGGTCCAGGACTTTGATTTGTATGACGTGACTTTGAGACTGATCACTTCCTGTCTGGGTTGCGCCAATGGATTAAACAGAACGATCTTCCTAGTCTCGTGGCCATTCACGCCGATTGGTATCTTCTTCGGCAGTTTTTCGTAGCTGTCTCTGTCCGACTCGGCCAACACGTAAACGGAATTCGACTTGCCGCTGATGGTGGCCGCGAGCGACTGGATAGCGAAGCTTTGCAGGCTCGTCGTGTCCGAAATCGACTCGAAAAGTTTCAACGCGTAATCCTTCATGACGAAGGACTTCGAGGTGCCGGTGATCGCGTCGTGATGCTGGAACAGGCCCAGATTACGTCTCGCCTTCACCAGCTTCTCGAAATGCGTCTCGTAAAGTTTTATATCCTTGCCGGACTGTTTGGCAAGATTTAGCGTGATCGTGTAGAGGATCTCGGCGGATCTGAGATTCGCCTCGAGCTCACGGTCCCGGATCTTCATGTACGGTCTGGTCGTGAAGTAGCCACTCCAATAGGCCGGTCTACCCTCGCTGAAGATGTTCCGAGTACACGAAGAAGTCGCCCGTCAACGACGGAAACTTGTTTACGCGCTTTTGTATCTCGCGGAATAGTCCTTCGGCGTCCCAAACACTACCTCGGCATTATACTCGTCCTTCCGGCTGTTTATGTAATCCATCAGGATTTTGTAGTTGGTATACTGTTGATCCCACTCGATCGCGTGGTCGTATCTGAAATCAGACGACAAGAAACGTCTCACTAATTTAACCTGTTTTCGACATGAGCTTTGGTTAGATGTGTCTCTTTTACCGAAACAAGTGTTATGGAAAACAAATAAAAGAGATTATGAGATTTAAAAAATTATAAAAAATGAATCTGTTTTCTCGAAACGAAATTATGCGAACCTGAAATCGTCACCGAGTGGCATCAGCACGACGTTGTGAGTAAACAACGAGCCTGTCCTCGCGTACTGCTCCAGCAACAGCTCGGCCATCTGCTTGACGTTGTTGGGCGTGATCTCGACAGCGCGGACCGAGTACTCAGTGTACTCGCCGCGTATCTTACGGAAGTCGAAGTTGAGGCAGGACGTGCGGATGCGGTCCGCACGAATGTTTGATGTTGTATATGTCGAACGGGCTGATTGTGGGTTAGCATGTCGGCTGCGCCGTCACGGTCCCATGGCTGCCGCCAGACGAAATCGCCGTACTGCTTTTTGGCGAACCACTGCTTCCACGCGTAGTGTATCCTCTGGATTACCGTGCCGGATGCACCCGAGGCTCTGAGGAAGTAGGGTATGGTGCCGCCGTGGCCGAACGGATCGACGGACCAGCCCGACTCGGGTATCACGTCGAGATTCGTTTTCAGCCATTGGTGACCTGAAGTTTAGAAGAGGATGGTTTTTTTTACAAACTCTAAAAACAAAAACTTCTACAAAGTTCGTTTAAAATGTACATCGATAAAGAAAGTTAATAGTTTAAAACTTTAAAAGTATGACTGTTCTAATTATAGTTACTAATCACAGCTATTCTCTCTAATAATAAAAAAAAAAAGGATTAAGTATTTATTTTATAGTATTAACTTTAAAATTATTTACAGACGACGTGTAGAAAGACGTTACAAACTTTTTTGACATCAAATTAGATATTTGTGTCTTTCTCTCACTATTTTCCTTTGTACTTGTAGTTCATCATTCGAACCAGAAATTTTAGTTCGCTAATAGGATTCGATATAATACGCGTATACGGGTTTAGTTTATTTTCGTTTAATCTACTAAAACTAATCTACAACTTAATTATGGATCGCGTATCGCAAAAGCCGCGTCTGCCGACCTTTTTTTACATGCATTAATTTGCATTGGCGAGAGCCTTTTAAAGTTCATCCTGCCGCGTTCTGCGCGATGCGATCAAATATTCATAATGCGGATTAATCCGCTGTTTCCGTGTCCTGAATATTCCAATTCTTCTTTATGATGAACGCGCACCGAAAACGTAAATTTACTGACTGCCTGTATATCGCAATATTAAACAAACGAACAGCATAATAAAGTCAGTCAATGAAGTAACATGTTGGGAAAATCACCGATTAAAAAGTCAGAACATTATTATGACGTGAAATCAAGCCATGTTCAACGAAAATATTTTATTAATGAGATTTGATTATGTAAATATTACTTTTTTTTAAAATTATTCATAAAATTCATAGTTCGTATTGTCTGCGTCCAACAAATATTTTTAATTGATTGTACGAATACATTTTATTAATTAATTACAGAAACGGTATAAAATATAATAAAGCAAATGTCTCTAAAGTTAAGGCGAAGCAGATAGTAAACCACAGTCGGTTGGATAAAGAGAGTTAGGGTAAATGCGATTAAAGGAATACGCCATTAGCGAATGGGAAACATCGGGCTCGTCGAAAAAGTTTGCGACGCCGCCACTGACGTTAGGAAGAGACGTCGTCGATCATGCCCGAGCGGGATCAGACGACACGGAAACTTACGGCGTGGTTGACGAACGAAGTCGCGAAATTAATCCCGCAGGAACGCGAGCGGAGAGCGCGCGGATAGGCTCGGCGAGGGGAAGGGGGAGGGGGAGGTGAAGATAATACAATTAGCCCGCAAAGTCCGCGGTAATTAGACGACAGTTGTATAGGAATAATAGAGGTACACTACTCTCTCTCTCTCTACACTCGTCCATTTGCGACAAGCTTGGGTGTCGTGTACGTTATCAGCGTCAACTATCGTTTTGCTGGTGTTTTTTAGCATAATCTCGCATGAATGATTGTTACGAGTGCGTAAATACGATGAATGATATCACCGAGGCACGCGAAAGGTACGGTTTGTAAATCCAACGGACATGTCACTCTATATAAACAAAACTTTTTTTCTCTCATATGTTATATCGTATTACGTATGTCGTGTTTCATTATATTTCGTTATCTACTTTTACGATTTTTTAGGAATAAGTATTAAGGAAGTGCAAATACTTGGCACTGTTTGAAGGGATGATGCTGCTCTTGTTGCAATATGAATCAACACCGTCAGCTGTACGATGAATTATATATGGTTGGAAAAATGACGCCAAGAACTGTTTAAAACAAAACTTGATGTGCCATATGAGTTATTTACCGTATTATTTTATATATCGGCAAAATGAGCTTGAAAAGCGAATGTTTGCATGCGATTGTGATGTACAAACTTCGGAAAAGAACAAAAATGGTGTAAAAATATTGGGAATTTTTAAAATTCGTTACAAATGCTTTTCGCAGTATTTACAGCATTTTATTTGTTTTCGAAACTCGTGCATTATAATCATATGTATGTAAATAGGTTTTAAGATTCATTTTCACTAACACAAAATGGTACTGTAAATAACTCAAATGATACCAACTTTGTTATTTGTTAAACAGCTCTTGGCGTTTCAAATATGTAATTCGCTGCGAAAAAAGCCAAAACTTTCGCATTGATTCCAATAATTTCTAAAATATATCGAATAATTTTTCTCATAAAATTAGAACATTTCTCTCGAATGTTGAGAAAAGTTCGGTCGAAATTCATTAATTGACGATTTGACCGAGTGAAATTGAATTCGAGTGAGATTTCCCGAAAATGAGCAATTATTCAACGACCGTATGCACGAGGATAGGAATTCGGCTATTTAGAAAAGTCCATCGTTCGCGATTTAATACCGTTCGCGTAGTATGCGAAAATTAATGTTCACTTTGTGACGTGAACATCTCGTGAATCTACCTAAAATCCAATTCTCGAGGTCATTCGCAGCTCGCTCGCAACCCGGAAATTGCATCAATATTCGAGAAAGCCAGAGCTCGGCCGCAAATTGCGCGTTTTCGTCTACTATCCCGCCGATGGAGCTCGCATTATTGTGGAAGTCCGGACATCGCGAGAGAGA
>NW_023415448.1:25865-27000 GCF_013373865.1 Monomorium pharaonis | reverse complement strand
AAATTCAAGTTTTTAGAGCAAAATAATTGTTTAAAAAATGTTGTTATTAATTATATCACCTGAACTCTATAGAAACATATTGTACGCGTCCCGAACTATATGAGAATTATGTTAAAATAAAAAGATCTGTCGATATTCGATTAGCACTTGACGTGTAGCCTTAGAAATTCAAGTTTTTCGGGCAAAATAATTGTTTAAAAAATGTTTTTATTAATTATATCACCTGAACTCTATAGAAACATATTGTACGCGTCCCGATCTATATGAGAATTGCGTTCAAATAAATAGATCTGTCGATATTCGATTAGCACTTGACGTGTATCCTTAGAAATTCAAGTTTTTCGGGCAAAATAATTGTTTAAAAAATGTTTTAATTAATTATATCACCTGAACTTTATAGAAACATATTGTACGCGTCCCGAACTATATGAGAATTACGTTAAAATAAAAAGATCTGTCGATATTCGATTAGCACTTGACGTGTAGCCTTAGAAATTCAAGTTTTTCGGGCAAAATAATTGTTTAAAAAATGTTTTTATTAATTATATCACCTGAACTCTATAGAAACATATTGTACGCGTCCCGAACTATATGAGAATTACGTTAAAATGAAAAGATCTGTCGATATTCGATTAGCACTTGACGTGTAGCCTTAGAAATTCAAGTTTTTAGGGCAAAATAATTGTTTAAAAAATGTTGTTATTAATTATATCACCTGAACTCTATAGAAACATATTGTACGCGTCCCGAACTATATGAGAATTACGTTAAAATAAAAGATCTGTCGATATTCGATTAGCACTTGACGTGTAGCCTTAGAAATTCAAGTTTTTCGGGCAAAATAATTGTTTAAAAAATGTTGTTATTAATTATATCACCTGAACTCTATAGAAACATATTGTACGCGTCCCGAACTATATGAGAATTACGTTAAAATAAATAGATCTGTCGATATTCGATTAGCACTTGACGTGTAGCCTTAGAAATTCAAGTTTTTCGGGCAAAATAATTGTTTAAAAAATGTTTTTATTAATTATATCACCTGAACTCTATAGAAACATATTGTACGCGTCCCGACTATATGAGAATTACGTTCAAATAAATAGATCTGTCGATATTCGATGTTTTAGCAACT
>NW_023415448.1:0-25840 GCF_013373865.1 Monomorium pharaonis | reverse complement strand
TGATTTCAGCTTTTTAAAATTGGTTACACACGTTAGAACGTAGAACTGTTTTTAAACAGTAAGAAAAAACAATGCAGAATACGAGAACTGTCGAGGAATTTCGCCAAGATATCTAAAACTATCCAGCACGACAATTAAAATGAATTTTCGTGCTGATTCAGGACTCTTAAAATTGCGTACACAAGGTAGAAGTAGAGCTCTGTGTAAACATTAAGAAAAAAAAAACAATGCAGGAATACGAGAACTTTGGAGAATTGTCCCAGATAGTAAAACCAAATCAAGCCGACACGAAAATTAATTTCGGGCTGATTTCAGCTTCTTAATTGTGTACCAAGTTAGAACGTTAGAACTCTGTTTAAACATAAGAAAAAACAATGCAGAATACGAGAACTTTGGGGAGGAATGTGGCCAGATATTAAAAACTATCCAGCACGACAACGGAAAATTATTTCGTGCTGATTTCAGTCTTCTTAAAATTGTGTACACAAGATAGAACGTTAGAAAACTCTGTTAAACATAAAGAAAAAACAATGCAGAATACGCGAACTTTGGAGAATTGTCGCCAGATATGTTAAAAAACTTCCCGCCCGAACAATTAAAATTTTCAATTTTCGCATGCTGTTCAGCCTCTTAAAATGTGTAACAAGTCTAGAACGTTAGAACTCTGTTTAACATTAAGGAAAAAACAATGCAGAATACGAGAACTGTGGAGAATTGTCCCAGATATGTAAAAACTTCCAGCACGACAATTAAAATTAATTTTCGTGCTGATTCAGATTCTTAAAATTGGTACCAGTTAGAACGTTAGAAGTCGTTAAACTTAAGAAAAAAAAACAATGCCCAGAGTACGAGAAACTGTCGAGAATGTCGCCAAATATCTAAAAACTATCCAGCACGACATTAAAATTTAATTTCGTGCTGATTTCAGCTTCTTAAAATTGTGTACAAATTTTAGAACGTTAGAACTCTGTGTTAAACATAAGAAAAACAAGCAGAATACGAGAACTGTCGAGAATTCGCCACAGCAGATATCTAAAAAACTATCAGCACGACAAACAAAAATTAAGTTTCGGGGCTCTGATTTCAGCTTCTTAAAATTGTGTACTTACTACAAGTTAGAACGTTAGACGCGGTTTAAACATTAAGAAAAAACAATGCAGAACTCCGAGAGAAACTGGGAGAATGTCGCATATGTAAAAACTATCCAGCACGCAATTAAAATAATTTTCGTTGCTGATTTCAGCTTCTTAAAATTGTGTACACAAGTAGTAGAAACGTTAGACTCTGTTTAAAAATTAAGGAAAAAACAATGAAGAATCGAGAACTGTGGGGAATTGTAGCAAGATATCTAAAAACTATCAAGACACACAATTTAAAATTAATTTTCGTGCTGATTTCAGCTTTTTTTAAAAGTGTTACACAAGTTTAGAACGTTTAGAACTCTGTTTTAAACATTAAGAAAAAACAATGCAGAATACGAGAACTGTGGAGAATTGTCGCCAGATATCTAAAAACTATCCAGCACGACAATTAAAATTAATTTTCGTGCTGATGTCGCTCTTTTAAAAGTGTGTACACAAGTTTAAACGATAGAACTCTCTTAACATTAAAAAAAACAATGCAGAATACGAGAGAACTGTCGAGAATTTCGGCAGCTTATCTAAAAAACTATGCAAGACGACAAATTGTAAAACTAATTTTTGTGCTGATTCAGTATCAACATTGTGTACACAAGTTTTAGAACGTTAGAACTCGTGTAAACATTAAGAAAAAACAATGCAGAATACGGAACTTTGGAGAATGTCGCCAGATATGTAAAAACTATCCAGCACGACAACAAAAATTAATTTCGGGCTGATTCAGCTTCTTAAAATTGTGTACACAAGTTAGAACGTTAGAACTCTGTTCAAACATTATCTAAAAACTATCTAGCACGACATAAATTAATTTTCGTGTGAGTTAAGCCTCTTAAAATTGTGTACACAGTTTAAAACGATAGAACTCTGTTAATAACATTAAGAAAAAAACAATGCGAATACGAGAACTTTGGAGAATTGTTCGCCCGATATGTTAAAAAACTATCAGACCGACAAAGAAATTAATTTGCGGGCTGATTTCAGCTTCTTAAAATGTTTTGTACACAAGTAGACGTTATAACTCTGTTTAACATTAAGAAAAAACATGCAGAATACGAGGAACTGTGGAGAATTGTCGCCAGATATGTAAAAACTACCCCATAATCAACGAAAATTAATTTTCGGGCTGATTCAGCTTCTTAATTGGTACACAAGTTAGAAAGTTAGAAACTACGGTTTAAACATTAAGAAAAAAACAATGCAGAATACGAGAACTTTGGGAAATTGTCGCCAGATATGTAAAAAACTATCAGCAACGAAACGAAAATTAACTTTTGTCTGATTTCAGCCTTCTAAAATTGGTACACAAGTTCGACTTAGAACTCGGTTTAAACATAAGAAAAAAAAACAATTGAAGCATACGAGAACTGTGGAGAAATTGTCGCAAGATATGTAAAAAACTATCCAGCACGACAACGAAAATTAAAAAAAAATCTTCGGGGACTTTCGCGTCTTAAAATGGTGTACACAATGTAGAAGTAGAACTCTGTTTAAACATTTAAGACAAAAAACAATGAGATACAGAACTGTGGAGAATGTCGCCAGATATGTAAAAACTATCAGCACGACAACGAAATTAATTTTAGGGCTTGATTTCAGCTTCTTAAAATTGTGTACACAAGTAGAACGTTAGAACTCTGTTTAAACATTAAGAAAAACATGCAGCAGCGTACGAGAACAATGTAGAGAATTGTCGCCCCAAATATCTAAAACCTACCAGCACGACAATTAAAATTAATTCGTGCTTATTTCAGTCTTTAAATGTGTACACAAGTTAGAACGTTAGGAACTCTGTTTAACCATTAAGAAAAACAATGCAGAATACGAGAATGTGGCGAATTGTCGCCAGATATGTTAAAAACTATCACACGACAATTAAAATTAATTAGTTCGTGCTGATCAGCCCCTTTAAAAATGGGTACACAAGTTTTAAAGATAGAACTCTGTTTAAAACATTAAGAAAAACAAGGCAGAATACGAGAACGGTCGAGATTGCGCCAGATATCTAAAAACTATCCAGCCACGACAACGAAAAGTAATTTCGTGGTGAGTTCAGCTTCTTAAAATGTTTGTACACAAGTTAAGAACGTTTAGAACTCATGTTTAACCCATTAAGAAAAAACACTGCAGAATACGAGAACTGTGGAGAATTGTAGCCAGATATGTAAAAACTTCAAGCACGACAAACGGAAAATTAATTTTCGTGCTGATTTCAGCTTTTAAAATTTTGTACACAAGTATAGAACGTTAAACTCTGTTTTTTAAACATTAAGAAAAACCAATGCCAGAGACTACGAGAACTTGGAGAATTGTCGCCAGATATGTAAATAATATCAGCACGACAATAAATTACTTTTCGTGCTGATTTCAGTCTCTTAAAATTGTGTCACAAGTGTAGAACGTTAAAACTCTGTTTAAACATTAAGAAAAAACAAGCAGAATCGAGGAACTGTGGAGGAATTGTCGCCAGATATGATAAAACTATCCAGCACGACAATTAAAATAATTTTCGTGATTGATTCAGCTTCTTTAAAATTGTGTACACAAGGTAGAACGTTAGAAGTCTGTTTAAACTTTAAGAAAAAACAATGCATGAGACGAGAACTGTCGAGAAGAATTGTCGCCAAAATCTAAGAAAACATCAGCACGACAATTTAAAATAATTTTCGTGCGGATATTCAGCTTCTCTAAAATTGTGTACACAGTTTAGAACGTTAGAACTTGTGTTTAAACATTAAGAAAAAAACGAAGCAGAAACGAAGAACTTTGGAGTGAATTGTCGCCAGATATGTTAAAACACTATCCAGCGACAATTAAAATAATTTTCCGTTGTGATTCAGCCTCTTAAAATGTGTACACAAGTTAGAACGTTAGAACTCTTTTAAACATTAGGAAAAAAAAAACAATGCAGAATACGAGAACTGTCGAGATTGTCGCCCAGATATCTAAAAACTATCCAGCGACGACACACGAAAATTAATGTGCGTTCTGATTTCAGCTTCTTAAAAAATTGTGTACACAAGTTAGAACGTAGAACTATGTTTAAACATTAAGAAAAAAACAATGCAGAATACGAGAACTGTGGAGAATTGTCGCCAGAATCTAAAAAAAGATCCAGTACGACATTAAAATTAATTTTCGTGCTTGATTTCAGATTCTTTAAAATTGTGGTACACACGTGGTTAGACCGTTAGACTCTGTTTAAACATTAAGAAAAACAAACAATGCAGAATACGAGAACGTCGAGAATTGTCGCAGGTCCTAAAAACTATCCAGCACGACATTAAAATCATATTTCGTGCGGAATTCCAGCTCTTAAAATGGTGTACACAAGTTAGAAACGTTAGAACTTGTTTAAACATTAAGAAAAAAACAATGCAGAATACGAGAACTGTCGAGAATTGTCGCCAGATATCTAAAAACTATCAGCACGACAATTAAAATTAATTTTCGTGCTGATTTCAGCCTCTTAAAATTGTGTACACAAGTTAGAACGTTAGAACTCTGTTTAAACATTAAGAAAAAACAATGCAGAATACGAGAACTGTCGAGAATTGTCGCCAGATATCTAAAAACTATCCAGCACGACAATTAAAATTAATTTTCGTGCTGATTTCAGCCTCTTAAAATTGTGTACACAAGTTAGAACGTTAGAACTCTGTTTAAACATTAAGAAAAACAATGCAGAATACGAGAACTGTGGAGAATTGTCGCCAGATATCTAAAAACTATCCAGCACGACAATTAAAATTAATTTTCGTGCTGATTTCAGCCTCTTAAAATTGTGTACACAAGTTAGAACGTTAGAACTCTGTTTAAACATTAAGAAAACAATGCAGAATACGAGAACTGTAGAGAATTGTCGCCAGATATGTAAAAACTATCCAGCACGACAATTAAAATTAATTTCGTGCTGATTTCAGCTTCTTAAAATTGTGTACACAAGTTAGAACGTTAGAACTCTGTTTAAACATTAAGAAAAACAATGCAGAATACGAGAACTGTCGAGAATTGTCGCCAGATATCTAAAAACTATCCAGCACGACAATTAAAATTAATTTTCGTGCTGATTTCAGGCCTCTTAAAATTGTGTACACAAGTTAGAACGTTAGAACTCTGTTTAAACATTAAGAAAAAACAATGCAGAATACGAGAACTGTCGAGAATTGTCGCCAGATATCTAAAAACTATCCAGCACGACAATTAAAATTAATTTTCGTGCTGATTTCAGCCTCTTAAAATTGTGTACACAAGTTAAACGTTAGAACTCTGTTTAAACATTAAGAAAAACAATGCAGAATACGAGAACTGTCGAGAATTGTCGCCAGATATCTAAAAACTATCCAGCACGACAAGTAAAATTAATTTTCGTGCTGATTTCAGCCTCTTAAAATTGTGTACACAAGTTAGAACGTTAGAACTCTGTTTAAACATTAAGAAAAAACAATGCAGAATACGAGAACTGTGAGAATTGTCGCCAGATATGTAAAAACTATCCAGCACGACAATTAAAATTAATTTTCGTGCTGATTTCAGCCTCTTAAAATTGTGTACACAAGTTAGAACGTTAGAACTCTGTTTAAACATTAAGAAAAAACAATGCAGAATACGAGAACTGTGGAGAATTGTCGCCAGATATGTAAAAACTATCCAGCACGACAATTAAAATTAATTTTCGTGCTGATTTCAGCCTCTTAAAATTGTGTACACAAGTTAGAACGTTAGAACTCTGTTTAAACATTAAGAAAAAACAATGCAGAATACGAGAACTGTCGAGAATTGTCGCCAGATATCTAAAAACTATCCAGCACGACAATTAAAATTAATTTTCGTGCTGATTTCAGCCTCTTAAAATTGTGTACACAAGTTAGAACGTTAGAACTCTGTTTAAACATTAAGAAAAAACAATGCAGAATACGAGAACTGTCGAGAATTGTCGCCAGATATCTAAAAACTATCCAGCACGACAATTAAAATTAATTTTCGTGCTGATTTCAGCCTCTTAAAATTGTGTACACAAGTTAGAACGTTAGAACTCTGTTTAAACATTAAGAAAAAACAATGCAGAATACGAGAACTGTCGAGAATTGTCGCCAGATATGTAAAAACTATCCAGCACGACAATTAAAATTAATTTTCGTGCTGATTTCAGCCTCTTAAAATTGTGTACACAAGTTAGAACGTTAGAACTCTGTTTAAACATTAAGAAAAAACAATGCAGAATACGAGAACTGTCGAGAATTGTCGCCAGATATCTAAAAACTATCCAGCACGACAATTAAAATTAATTTTCGTGCTGATTTCAGCCTCTTAAAATTGTGTACACAAGTTAGAACGTTAGAACTCTGTTTAAACATTAAGAAAAAACAATGCAGAATACGAGAACTGTCGAGAATTGTCGCCAGATATCTAAAAACTATCCAGCACGACAATTAAAATTAATTTTCGTGCTGATTTCAGCCTCTTAAAATTGTGTACACAAGTTTAGAACGTTAGAACTCTGTTTAAACATTAAGAAAAAACAATGCAGAATACGAGAACTGTCGAGAATTGTCGCCAGATATCTAAAAACTATCCAGCACGACAATTAAAATTAATTTTCGTGCTGATTTCAGCTTCTTAAAATTGTGTACACAAGTTAGAACGTTAGAACTCTGTTTAAACATTAAGAAAAAACAATGCAGAATACGAGAACTGTCGAGAATTGTCGCCAGATATCTAAAAACTATCCAGCACGACAATTAAAATTAATTTTCGTGCTGATTTCAGCCTCTTAAAATTGTGTACACAAGTTAGAACGTTAGAACTCTGTTTAAACATTAAGAAAAAACAATGCAGAATACGAGAACTGTCGAGAATTGTCGCCAGATATCTAAAAACTATCCAGCACGACAATTAAAATTAATTTTCGTGCTGATTTCAGCTTCTTAAAATTGTGTACACAAGTTAGAACGTTAGAACTCTGTTTAAACATTAAGAAAAAACAATGCAGAATACGAGAACTGTCGAGAATTGTCGCCAGATATCTAAAAACTATCCAGCACGACAATTAAAATTAATTTTCGTGCTGATTTCAGCCTCTTAAAATTGTGTACACAAGTTAGAACGTTAGAACTCTGTTTAAACATTAAGAAAAAACAATGCAGAATACGAGAACTGTGGAGAATTGTCGCCAGATATGTAAAAACTATCCAGCACGACAATTAAAATTAATTTTCGTGCTGATTTCAGCCTCTTAAAATTGTGTACACAAGTTAGAACGTTAGAACTCTGTTTAAACATTAAGAAAAAACAATGCAGAATACGAGAACTGTGGAGAATTGTCGCCAGATATCTAAAAACTATCCAGCACGACAATTAAAATTAATTTTCGTGCTGATTTCAGCCTCTTAAAATTGTGTACACAAGTTAGAACGTTAGAACTCTGTTTAAACATTAAGAAAAAACAATGCAGAATACGAGAACTGTCGAGAATTGTCGCCAGATATCTAAAAACTATCCAGCACGACAATTAAAATTAATTTTCGTGCTGATTTCAGCCTCTTAAAATTGTGTACACAAGTTAGAACGTTAGAACTCTGTTTAAACATTAAGAAAAAACAATGCAGAATACGAGAACTGTCGAGAATTGTCGCCAGATATCTAAAAACTATCCAGCACGACAATTAAAATTAATTTTCGTGCTGATTTCAGCTTCTTAAAATTGTGTACACAAGTTAGAACGTTAGAACTCTGTTTAAACATTAAGAAAAAACAATGCAGAATACGAGAACTGTCGAGAATTGTCGCCAGATATCTAAAAACTATCCAGCACGACAATTAAAATTAATTTTCGTGCTGATTTCAGCCTCTTAAAATTGTGTACACAAGTTAGAACGTTAGAACTCTGTTTAAACATTAAGAAAAAACAATGCAGAATACGAGAACTGTCGAGAATTGTCGCCAGATATCTAAAAACTATCCAGCACGACAATTAAAATTAATTTTCGTGCTGATTTCAGCCTCTTAAAATTGTGTACACAAGTTAGAACGTTAGAACTCTGTTTAAACATTAAGAAAAAACAATGCAGAATACGAGAACTGTCGAGAATTGTCGCCAGATATCTAAAAACTATCCAGCACGACAATTAAAATTAATTTTCGTGCTGATTTCAGCCTCTTAAAATTGTGTACACAAGTTTAGAACGTTAGAACTCTGTTTAAACATTAAGAAAAAACAATGCAGAATACGAGAACTGTCGAGAATTGTCGCCAGATATCTAAAAACTATCCAGCACGACAATTAAAATTAATTTTCGTGCTGATTTCAGCTTCTTAAAATTGTGTACACAAGTTAGAACGTTAGAACTCTGTTTAAACATTAAGAAAAAACAATGCAGAATACGAGAACTGTCGAGAATTGTCGCCAGATATCTAAAAACTATCCAGCACGACAATTAAAATTAATTTTCGTGCTGATTTCAGCCTCTTAAAATTGTGTACACAAGTTAGAACGTTAGAACTCTGTTTAAACATTAAGAAAAAACAATGCAGAATACGAGAACTGTCGAGAATTGTCGCCAGATATCTAAAAACTATCCAGCACGACAATTAAAATTAATTTTCGTGCTGATTTCAGCCTCTTAAAATTGTGTACACAAGTTAGAACGTTAGAACTCTGTTTAAACATTAAGAAAAAACAATGCAGAATACGAGAACTGTGGAGAATTGTCGCCAGATATGTAAAAACTATCCAGCACGACAATTAAAATTAATTTTCGTGCTGATTTCAGCCTCTTAAAATTGTGTACACAAGTTAGAACGTTAGAACTCTGTTTAAACATTAAGAAAAAACAATGCAGAATACGAGAACTGTCGAGAATTGTCGCCAGATATCTAAAAACTATCCAGCACGACAATTAAAATTAATTTTCGTGCTGATTTCAGCTTCTTAAAATTGTGTACACAAGTTAGAACGTTAGAACTCTGTTTAAACATTAAGAAAAAACAATGCAGAATACGAGAACTGTCGAGAATTGTCGCCAGATATCTAAAAACTATCCAGCACGACAATTAAAATTAATTTTCGTGCTGATTTCAGCCTCTTAAAATTGTGTACACAAGTTAGAACGTTAGAACTCTGTTTAAACATTAAGAAAAAACAATGCAGAATACGAGAACTGTGGAGAATTGTCGCCAGATATGTAAAAACTATCCAGCACGACAATTAAAATTAATTTTCGTGCTGATTTCAGCCTCTTAAAATTGTGTACACAAGTTAGAACGTTAGAACTCTGTTTAAACATTAAGAAAAAACAATGCAGAATACGAGAACTGTCGAGAATTGTCGCCAGATATCTAAAAACTATCCAGCACGACAATTAAAATTAATTTTCGTGCTGATTTCAGCCTCTTAAAATTGTGTACACAAGTTAGAACGTTAGAACTCTGTTTAAACATTAAGAAAAAACAATGCAGAATACGAGAACTGTCGAGAATTGTCGCCAGATATGTAAAAACTATCCAGCACGACAATTAAAATTAATTTTCGTGCTGATTTCAGCCTCTTAAAATTGTGTACACAAGTTAGAACGTTAGAACTCTGTTTAAACATTAAGAAAAAACAATGCAGAATACGAGAACTGTCGAGAATTGTCGCCAGATATCTAAAAACTATCCAGCACGACAATTAAAATTAATTTTCGTGCTGATTTCAGCCTCTTAAAATTGTGTACACAAGTTAGAACGTTAGAACTCTGTTTAAACATTAAGAAAAAACAATGCAGAATACGAGAACTGTCGAGAATTGTCGCCAGATATCTAAAAACTATCCAGCACGACAATTAAAATTAATTTTCGTGCTGATTTCAGCCTCTTAAAATTGTGTACACAAGTTAGAACGTTAGAACTCTGTTTAAACATTAAGAAAAAACAATGCAGAATACGAGAACTGTCGAGAATTGTCGCCAGATATCTAAAAACTATCCAGCACGACAATTAAAATTAATTTTCGTGCTGATTTCAGCCTCTTAAAATTGTGTACACAAGTTAGAACGTTAGAACTCTGTTTAAACATTAAGAAAAAACAATGCAGAATACGAGAACTGTCGAGAATTGTCGCCAGATATCTAAAAACTATCCAGCACGACAATTAAAATTAATTTTCGTGCTGATTTCAGCCTCTTAAAATTGTGTACACAAGTTAGAACGTTAGAACTCTGTTTAAACATTAAGAAAAAACAATGCAGAATACGAGAACTGTCGAGAATTGTCGCCAGATATCTAAAAACTATCCAGCACGACAATTAAAATTAATTTTCGTGCTGATTTCAGCTTCTTAAAATTGTGTACACAAGTTAGAACGTTAGAACTCTGTTTAAACATTAAGAAAAAACAATGCAGAATACGAGAACTGTCGAGAATTGTCGCCAGATATGTAAAAACTATCCAGCACGACAATTAAAATTAATTTTCGTGCTGATTTCAGCCTTCTTAAAATTGTGTACACAAGTTAGAACGTTAGAACTCTGTTTAAACATTAAGAAAAAACAATGCAGAATACGAGAACTGTCGAGAATTGTCGCCAGATATCTAAAAACTATCCAGCACGACAATTAAAATTAATTTTCGTGCTGATTTCAGCCTCTTAAAATTGTGTACACAAGTTAGAACGTTAGAACTCTGTTTAAACATTAAGAAAAAACAATGCAGAATACGAGAACTGTCGAGAATTGTCGCCAGATATCTAAAAACTATCCAGCACGACAATTAAAATTAATTTTCGTGCTGATTTCAGCCTCTTAAAATTGTGTACACAAGTTAGAACGTTAGAACTCTGTTTAAACATTAAGAAAAAACAATGCAGAATACGAGAACTGTGGAGAATTGTCGCCAGATATCGTAAAAACTATCCAGCACGACAATTAAAATTAATTTTCGTGCTGATTTCAGCTTCTTAAAATTGTGTACACAAGTTAGAACGTTAGAACTCTGTTTAAACATTAAGAAAAAACAATGCAGAATACGAGAACTGTCGAGAATTGTCGCCAGATATCTAAAAACTATCCAGCACGACAATTAAAATTAATTTTCGTGCTGATTTCAGCCTCTTAAAATTGTGTACACAAGTTAGAACGTTAGAACTCTGTTTAAACATTAAGAAAAAACAATGCAGAATACGAGAACTGTCGAGAATTGTCGCCAGATATCTAAAAACTATCCAGCACGACAATTAAAATTAATTTTCGTGCTGATTTCAGCTTCTTAAAATTGTGTACACAAGTTAGAACGTTAGAACTCTGTTTAAACATTAAGAAAAAACAATGCAGAATACGAGAACTGTCGAGAATTGTCGCCAGATATCTAAAAACTATCCAGCACGACAATTAAAATTAATTTTCGTGCTGATTTCAGCCTCTTAAAATTGTGTACACAAGTTAGAACGTTAGAACTCTGTTTAAACATTAAGAAAAAACAATGCAGAATACGAGAACTGTCGAGAATTGTCGCCAGATATCTAAAAACTATCCAGCACGACAATTAAAATTAATTTTCGTGCTGATTTCAGCCTCTTAAAATTGTGTACACAAGTTAGAACGTTAGAACTCTGTTTAAACATTAAGAAAAAACAATGCAGAATACGAGAACTGTCGAGAATTGTCGCCAGATATCTAAAAACTATCCAGCACGACAATTAAAATTAATTTTCGTGCTGATTTCAGCCTCTTAAAATTGTGTACACAAGTTAGAACGTTAGAACTCTGTTTAAACATTAAGAAAAAACAATGCAGAATACGAGAACTGTCGAGAATTGTCGCCAGATATCTAAAAACTATCCAGCACGACAATTAAAATTAATTTTCGTGCTGATTTCAGCTTCTTAAAATTGTGTACACAAGTTAGAACGTTAGAACTCTGTTTAAACATTAAGAAAAAACAATGCAGAATACGAGAACTGTGGAGAATTGTCGCCAGATATCTAAAAACTATCCAGCACGACAATTAAAATTAATTTTCGTGCTGATTTCAGCTCTTAAAATTGTGTACACAAGTTAGAACGTTAGAACTCTGTTTAAACATTAAGAAAAAACAATGCAGAATACGAGAACTGTGGAGAATTGTCGCCAGATATCTAAAAACTATCCAGCACGACAATTAAAATTAATTTTCGTGCTGATTTCAGCCTCTTAAAATTGTGTACACAAGTTTAAACGATTAGAACTCTGTTTAAACATTAAGAAAAAACAATGCAGAATACGAGAACTGTCGAGAATTGTCGCCAGATATCTAAAAACTATCCAGCACGACAATTAAAATTAATTTTCGTGCTGATTTCAGCTTCTTAAAATTGTGTACACAAGTTAGAACGTTAGAACTCTGTTTAAACATTAAGAAAAAACAATGCAGAATACGAGAACTGTGGAGAATTGTCGCCAGATATGTAAAAACTATCCAGCACGACAATTAAAATTAATTTTCGTGCTGATTTCAGCTTCTTAAAATTGTGTACACAAGTTAGAACGTTAGAACTCTGTTTAAACATTAAGAAAAAACAATGCAGAATACGAGAACTGTCGAGAATTGTCGCCAGATATCTAAAAACTATCCAGCACGACAATTAAAATTAATTTTCGTGCTGATTTCAGCCTCTTAAAATTGTGTACACAAGTTAGAACGTTAGAACTCTGTTTAAACATTAAGAAAAAACAATGCAGAATACGAGAACTGTGGAGAATTGTCGCCAGATATGCTAAAAACTATCCAGCACGACAATTAAAATTAATTTTCGGGCTGATTTCAGCTTCTTAAAATTGTGTACACAAGTTAGAACGTTAGAACTCTGTTTAAACATTAAGAAAAAACAATGCAGAATACGAGAACTGTCGAGAATTGTCGCCAGATATCTAAAAACTATCCAGCACGACAATTAAAATTAATTTTCGTGCTGATTTCAGCTTCTTAAAATTGTGTACACAAGTTAGAACGTTAGAACTCTGTTTAAACATTAAGAAAAAACAATGCAGAATACGAGAACTGTCGAGAATTGTCGCCAGATATCTAAAAACTATCCAGCACGACAATTAAAATTAATTTTCGTGCTGATTTCAGCCTTCTTAAAATTGTGTACACAAGTTAGAACGTTAGAACTCTGTTTAAACATTAAGAAAAAACAATGCAGAATACGAGAACTGTCGAGAATTGTCGCCAGATATCTAAAAACTATCCAGCACGACAATTAAAATTAATTTTCGTGCTGATTTCAGCTTCTTAAAATTGTGTACACAAGTTAGAACGTTAGAACTCTGTTTAAACATTAAGAAAAAACAATGCAGAATACGAGAACTGTCGAGAATTGTCGCCAGATATCTAAAAACTATCCAGCACGACAATTAAAATTAATTTTCGTGCTGATTTCAGCTTCTTAAAATTGTGTACACAAGTTAGAACGTTAGAACTCTGTTTAAACATTAAGAAAAAACAATGCAGAATACGAGAACTGTCGAGAATTGTCGCCAGATATCTAAAAACTATCCAGCACGACAATTAAAATTAATTTTCGTGCTGATTTCAGCCTCTTAAAATTGTGTACACAAGTTAGAACGTTAGAACTCTGTTTAAACATTAAGAAAAAACAATGCAGAATACGAGAACTGTGGAGAATTGTCGCCAGATATGTAAAAACTATCCAGCACGACAATTAAAATTAATTTTCGTGCTGATTTCAGCTTCTTAAAATTGTGTACACAAGTTAGAACGTTAGAACTCTGTTTAAACATTAAGAAAAAACAATGCAGAATACGAGAACTGTCGAGAATTGTCGCCAGATATCTAAAAACTATCCAGCACGACAATTAAAATTAATTTTCGTGCTGATTTCAGCTTCTTAAAATTGTGTACACAAGTTAGAACGTTAGAACTCTGTTTAAACATTAAGAAAAAACAATGCAGAATACGAGAACTGTGGAGAATTGTCGCCAGATATGTAAAAACTATCCAGCACGACAATTAAAATTAATTTTCGTGCTGATTTCAGCTTCTTAAAATTGTGTACACAAGTTAGAACGTTAGAACTCTGTTTAAACATTAAGAAAAAACAATGCAGAATACGAGAACTGTCGAGAATTGTCGCCAGATATCTAAAAACTATCCAGCACGACAATTAAAATTAATTTTCGTGCTGATTTCAGCTTCTTAAAATTGTGTACACAAGTTAGAACGTTAGAACTCTGTTTAAACATTAAGAAAAAACAATGCAGAATACGAGAACTGTCGAGAATTGTCGCCAGATATCTAAAAACTATCCAGCACGACAATTAAAATTAATTTTCGTGCTGATTTCAGCTTCTTAAAATTGTGTACACAAGTTAGAACGTTAGAACTCTGTTTAAACATTAAGAAAAAACAATGCAGAATACGAGAACTGTCGAGAATTGTCGCCAGATATCTAAAAACTATCCAGCACGACAATTAAAATTAATTTTCGTGCTGATTTCAGCTTCTTAAAATTGTGTACACAAGTTAGAACGTTAGAACTCTGTTTAAACATTAAGAAAAAACAATGCAGAATACGAGAACTGTCGAGAATTGTCGCCAGATATCTAAAAACTATCCAGCACGACAATTAAAATTAATTTTCGTGCTGATTTCAGCCTCTTAAAATTGTGTACACAAGTTAGAACGTTAGAACTCTGTTTAAACATTAAGAAAAAACAATGCAGAATACGAGAACTGTCGAGAATTGTCGCCAGATATCTAAAAACTATCCAGCACGACAATTAAAATTAATTTTCGTGCTGATTTCAGCTCTTAAAATTGTGTACACAAGTTAGAACGTTAGAACTCTGTTTAAACATTAAGAAAAAACAATGCAGAGTACGAGAACTGTCGAGAATTGTCGCCAGATATCTAAAAACTATCCAGCACGACAATTAAAATTAATTTTCGTGCTGATTTCAGCCTCTTAAAATTGTGTACACAAGTTTAGAACGTTAGAACTCTGTTTAAACATTAAGAAAAAACAATGCAGAATACGAGAACTGTGGAGAATTGTCGCCAGATATGTAAAAACTATCCAGCACGACAATGAAAATTAATTTTCGGGCTGATTTCAGCCTCTTAAAATTGTGTACACAAGTTAGAACGTTAGAACTCTGTTTAAACATTAAGAAAAAACAATGCAGAATACGAGAACTGTCGAGAATTGTCGCCAGATATGTAAAAACTATCCAGCACGACAATTAAAATTAATTTTCGTGCTGATTTCAGCCTCTTAAAATTGTGTACACAAGTTAGAACGTTAGAACTCTGTTTAAACATTAAGAAAAAACAATGCAGAATACGAGAACTGTCGAGAATTGTCGCCAGATATCTAAAAACTATCCAGCACGACAATTAAAATTAATTTTCGTGCTGATTTCAGCCTCTTAAAATTGTGTACACAAGTTAGAACGTTAGAACTCTGTTTAAACATTAAGAAAAAACAATGCAGAATACGAGAACTGTCGAGAATTGTCGCCAGATATCTAAAAACTATCCAGCACGACAATTAAAATTAATTTTCGTGCTGATTTCAGCCTCTTAAAATTGTGTACACAAGTTTAAACGATAGAACTCTGTTTAAACATTAAGAAAAAACAATGCAGAATACGAGAACTGTCGAGAATTGTCGCCAGATATCTAAAAACTATCCAGCACGACAATTAAAATTAATTTTCGTGCTGATTTCAGCCTCTTAAAATTGTGTACACAAGTTAGAACGTTAGAACTCTGTTTAAACATTAAGAAAAAACAATGCAGAATACGAGAACTGTCGAGAATTGTCGCCAGATATCTAAAAACTATCCAGCACGACAATTAAAATTAATTTTCGTGCTGATTTCAGCCTCTTAAAATTGTGTACACAAGTTAGAACGTTAGAACTCTGTTTAAACATTAAGAAAAAACAATGCAGAATACGAGAACTGTAGAGAATTGTCGCCAGATATCTAAAAACTATCCAGCACGACAATTAAAATTAATTTTCGTGCTGATTTCAGCCTCTTAAAATTGTGTACACAAGTTAGAACGTTAGAACTCTGTTTAAACATTAAGAAAAAACAATGCAGAATACGAGAACTGTCGAGAATTGTCGCCAGATATCTAAAAACTATCCAGCACGACAATTAAAATTAATTTTCGTGCTGATTTCAGCCTCTTAAAATTGTGTACACAAGTTTAAACGATAGAACTCTGTTTAAACATTAAGAAAAAACAATGCAGAATACGAGAACTGTCGAGAATTGTCGCCAGATATCTAAAAACTATCCAGCACGACAATTAAAATTAATTTTCGTGCTGATTTCAGCCTCTTAAAATTGTGTACACAAGTTAGAACGTTAGAACTCTGTTTAAACATTAAGAAAAAACAATGCAGAATACGAGAACTGTCGAGAATTGTCGCCAGATATTTAAAAACTATCCAGCACGACAATTAAAATTAATTTTCGTGCTGATTTCAGCCTCTTAAAATTGTGTACACAAGTTAGAACGTTAGAACTCTGTTTAAACATTAAGAAAAAACAATGCAGAATACGAGAACTGTAGAGAATTGTCGCCAGATATCTAAAAACTATCCAGCACGACAATGAAAATTAATTTTCGGGCTGATTTCAGCTTCTTAAAATTGTGTACACAAGTTAGAACGTTAGAACTCTGTTTAAACATTAAGAAAAAACAATGCAGAATACGAGAACTGTCGAGAATTGTCGCCAGATATCTAAAAACTATCCAGCACGACAATTAAAATTAATTTTCGTGCTGATTTCAGCCTCTTAAAATTGTGTACACAAGTTAGAACGTTAGAACTCTGTTTAAACATTAAGAAAAAACAATGCAGAATACGAGAACTGTCGAGAATTGTCGCCAGATATCTAAAAACTATCCAGCACGACAACGAAAATTAATTTTCGGGCTGATTTCAGCTTCTTAAAATTGTGTACTACAAGTTAGAACGTTAGAACTCTGTTTAAACATTAAGAAAAAACAATGCAGAGTACGAGAACTGTCGAGAATTGTCGCCAGATATCTAAAAACTATCCAGCACGACAATTAAAATTAATTTCGTGCTGATTTCAGCTCTGTAAAATTGTGTACACAAGTTAAAACGTTAGAACTCTAGTTTAAACATTAAGAAAAAACAATGCCAGAATACGAGAACTGTCGAGAATTGTCGCCAGATATGTAAAAACTATCCAGCACGACAATTAAAATTAAGTTTTGTGCTGATTTCAGCATTTAAAATTGTGTACACAAGTTTAAACGATTAGAACTCTGTTTAAACATTAAGAAAAACAATGCAGTATACGAGAACTGTCGAGAATTGTCGCCAGATACGTAAAAACTATCCAGCACGACAATTAAATTTTAGTTTCGTGCTGATTTCAGCCTTTTAAAATTATGTACACAAGTTTAAACGTTAGAACTCTGTTTAAATATTATAAAAAACACAGCAGAATACGAGAACTGTCGAGAATTGTCGCCAGATATGTAAAAACTATCCAGCACAACAATTAAATTTTAGTTTCGTGCTGATTTCAGCCTTTTAAAATTGTGTACACAAGTTTAAACGATAGAACTCTGTTTAAACATTAAGAAAAAACAATGCAGAATACTAGAACTGTGGAGAATTGTCGCCAGATATGTAAAAACTATCCAGCACGACAATTAAAATTAATTTTCGTGCTGATTTCAGCCTCTTTAAAATTGTGTACACAAGTTAGAACGTTAGAATTCTGTTTAAACATTAAGAAAAAACAATGCAGAATACGAGAACTGTGGAGAATTGTCGCCAGATATGTAAAAACTATCCAGCACGACAACGAAAATTAATTTTCGTGCTGATTTCAGTTTTTTAAAATTGTGTACACAAGTTAGAACGTTAGAACTCTGTTTAAACATTAAGAAAAAACAATGCAGAGTAAGAGAACTTTGGAGAATTGTCGCCAGATATGTAAAAACTATCCAGCACGACAACGAAAATTAATTTTCGGGCTGATTTCAGCTTCTTAAAATTGTGTACACAAGTTAGAACGTTAGAACTCTGTTTAAACATTAAGAAAAAACAATGCAGAATACTAGAACTGTGAAGAATTGTCGCCAGATATCTAAAAACTATCCAGCACGACAATTAAAATTAATTTTCATGCTGATTTCAGCTTCTTAAAATTGTGTACACAAGTTAGAACGTTAGAACTCTGTTTAAACATTAAGAAAAAACAATGCAGAATACGAGAACTGTCGAGAATTGTCGCCAGATATCTAAAAACTATCCAGCACGACAACGAAAATTAATTTTCGGGCTGATTTCAGCTTCTTAAAATTGTGTACACAAGTTAGAACGTTAGAACTCTGTTTAAACATTAAGAAAAAACAATGCAGAGTACGAGAACTGTCGAGAATTGTCGCCAGATATCTAAAAACTATCCAGCACGACAATTAAAATTAATTTTCGTGCTGATTTCAGCCTCTTAAAATTGTGTACACAAGTTAGAACGATTAGAACTCTGTTTAAACATTAAGAAAAAACAATGCAGAATACGAGAACTGTCGAGAATTGTCGCCAGATATCTAAAAACTATCCAGCACGACAATTAAAATTAATTTTCGTGCTGATTTCAGCTTCTTAAAATTGTGTACACAAGTTAGAACGTTAGAACTCTGTTTAAACATTAAGAAAAAACAATGCAGAATACGAGAACTGTCGAGAATTGTCGCCAGATATCTAAAAACTATCCAGCACGACAATGAAAATTAATTTTCGTGCTGATTTCAGCTTCTTAAAATTGTGTACACAAGTTAGAACGTTAGAACTCTGTTTAAACATTAAGAAAAAACAATGCAGAATACGAGAACTGTGGAGAATTGTCGCCAGATATGTAAAAACTATCCAGCACGACAACGAAAATTAATTTTCGTGCTGATTTCAGCTTCTTAAAATTGTGTACACAAGTTAGAACGTTAGAACTCTGTTTAAACATTAAGAAAAAACAATGCAGAATACGAGAACTGTGGAGAATTGTCGCCAGATATGTAAAAACTATCCAGCACGACAATTAAAATTAATTTTCGTGCTGATTTCAGCTTCTTAAAATTGTGTACACAAGTTAGAACGTTAGAACTCTGTTTAAACATTAAGAAAAAACAATGCAGAATACGAGAACTGTGGAGAATTGTCGCCAGATATGTAAAAACTATCCAGCACGACAACGAAAATTAATTTTCGGGCTGATTTCAGCTTCTTAAAATTGTGTACACAAGTTAGAACGTTAGAACTCTGTTTAAACATTAAGAAAAAACAATGCAGAGTACGAGAACTGTCGAGAATTGTCGCCAGATATCTAAAAACTATCCAGCACGACAATTAAAATTAATTTTCATGCTGATTTTAGCTTCTTAAAATTGTGTACACAAGTTAGAACGTTAGAACTCTGTTTAAACAAAAAGAAAAAACAATGCAGAATACGAGAACTGTCGAGAATTGTCGCCAGATATCTAAAAACTATCCAGC
Source organism: Monomorium pharaonis (assembly GCF_013373865.1). NCBI lineage: Eukaryota > Metazoa > Arthropoda > Insecta > Hymenoptera > Formicidae > Monomorium > Monomorium pharaonis. The sequence goes on along the minus strand of NW_023415448.1, from coordinate 6,181 downwards.
ACGACAACGAAAATTAATTTTCGTGCTGATTTCAGCTTTTTAAAATTGTGTACACAAGTTAGAACGTTAGAACTCTGTTTAAACATTAAGAAAAAACAATGCAGAATACTAGAACTGTGGAGAATTGTCGCCAGATATGTAAAAACTATCCAGCACGACAACGAAAATTAATTTTCGGGCTGATTTCAGCTTCTTAAAATTGTGTACACAAGTTAGAACGTTAGAACTCTGTTTAAACATTAAGAAAAAACAACGCAGAGTACGAGAACTGTCGAGAATTGTCGCCAAATATCTAAAAACTATCCAGCACGACAATTAAAATTAATTTTCGTGCTGATTTCAGCCTCTTAAAATTGTGTACACAAGTTTAAACGATAGAACTCTGTTTAAACATTAAGAAAAAACAATGCAGAATACGAGAACTGTCGAGAATTGTCGCCAGATATCTAAAAACTATCCAGCACGACAATTAAAATTAATTTTCATGCTGATTTCAGATTCTTAAAATTGTGTACACAAGTTAGAACGTTAGAACTCTGTTTAAACATTAAGAAAAAACAATGCAGAGTACGAGAACTGTCGAGAATTGTCGCCAAATGTCTAAAAACTATCCAGCACGACAATTAAAATTAATTTTCGTGCTGATTTCAGCCTCTTAAAATTGTGTACACAAGTTTAAACGGTAGAACTCTGTTTAAACATTAAGAAAAAACAATGCAGAATACGAGAACTTTGGAGAATTGTCGCCAGATATGTAAAAACTATCCAGCACGACAACGAAAATTAATTTTCGGGCTGATTTCAGCCTCTTAAAATTGTGTACACAAGTTAGAACGTTAGAACTCTGTTTAAACATTAAGAAAAAACAATGCAGAATACGAGAACTGTCGAGAATTGTCGCCAGATATGTAAAATCTATCCAGCACGACAATTAAAATTAGTTTTCGTGCTGATTTCAGCCTCTTAAAATTGTGTACACAAGTTTAAACGATAGAACTCTGTTTAAACATTAAGAAAAAACAATGCAGAATACGAGAACTGTAGAGAATTGTCGCCAGATATCTAAAAACCATCCAGCACGACAATGAAAATTAATTTTCGGGCTGATTTCAGCCTCTTAAAATTGTGTACACAAGTTTAAACGGTAGAACTCTGTTTAAACATTAAGAATGAGCAATGCAGAAAACGAGAACTGTCGAGAATTGTCGGCAGATATTTAAAAACTATCCAGCACGACAATTAAAATTAATTTTCGTGCTGATTTCAGCCTCTTAAAATTGTTTACACAAGTTTAAACGGTAGAACTCTGTTTAAACATTAAGAAAAAACAATGCAGAATACGAGAACTGTAGAGAATTGTCGCCAGATATCTAAAAACCATCCAGCACGACAATGAAAATTAATTTTCGGGCTGATTTCAGCCTCTTAAAATTGTGTACACAAGTTTAAACGGTAGAACTCTGTTTAAACATTAAGAATAAGCAATGCAGAAAACGAGAACTGTCGAGAATTGTCGGCAGATATTTAAAAACTATCCAGCACGACAATTAAAATTAATTTTCGTGCTGATTTCAGCCTCTTAAAATTGTGTACACAAGTTTAAACGGTAGAACTCTGTTTAAACATTAAGAAAAAACAATGCAGAATACGAGAACTGTAGAGAATTGTCGCCAGATAACTAAAAACCATCCAGCACGACAATGAAAATTAATTTTCGGGCTGATTTCAGCCTCTTAAAATTGTGTACACAAGTTTAAACGGTAGAACTCTGTTGAAACATTAAGAAAAAACAATGCAGAATACGAGAACTGTGGAGAATTGTCGCCAGATAACTAAAAACCATCCAGCACGACAATGAAAATTAATTTTCGGGCTGATTTCAGCCTCTTAAAATTGTGTACACAAGTTTAAACGGTAGAACTCTGTTTAAACATTAAGAAAAAACAATGCAGAATACGAGAACTGTAGAGAATTGTCGCCAGATATCTAAAAACCATCCAGCACGACAATGAAAATTAATTTTCGGGCTGATTTCAGCCTCTTAAAATTGTGTACACAAGTTTAAACGGTAGAACTCTGTTTAAACATTAAGAATAAGCAATGCAGAAAACGAGAACTGTCGAGAATTGTCGGCAGATATTTAAAAACTATCCAGCACGACAATTAAAATTAATTTTCGTGCTGATTTCAGCCTCTTAAAATTGTGTACACAAGTTTAAACGGTAGAACTCTGTTTAAACATTAAGAAAAAACAATGCAGAATACGAGAACTGTAGAGAATTGTCGCCAGATAACTAAAAACCATCCAGCACGACAATGAAAATTAATTTTCGGGCTGATTTCAGCCTCTTAAAATTGTGTACACAAGTTTAAACGGTAGAACTCTGTTGAAACATTAAGAAAAAACAATGCAGAATACGAGAACTGTGGAGAATTGTCGCCAGATAACTAAAAACCATCCAGCACGACAATGAAAATTAATTTTCGGGCTGATTTCAGCCTCTTAAAATTGTGTACACAAGTTTAAACGGTAGAACTCTGTTTAAACATTAAGAAAAAACAATGCAGAGTACGAAAACTGTCGAGAATTGTCGCCAGATATCTAAAACTATCCAGCACAACAATTAAAATTAATTTTCGTGCTGATTTCAGCCTCTTAAAATTGTGTACACAAGTTAGAACGTTAGAACTCTGTTTAAACATTAAGAATAAACAATGCAGAATACGAGAACTGTCGAGAATTGTCGCCAAATATTTAAAAACTATCCAGCACGACAATTAAAATTAATTTTCGGGCTGATTTCAGCCTCTTAAAATTGTGTACACAAGTTAGAACGTTAGAACTCTGTTTAAACATTAAGAAAAAACAATGCAGAATACGAGAACTGTAGAGAATTGTCGCCAGATATCTAAAAACCATCCAGCACGACAATGAAAATTAATTTTCGGGCTGATTTCAGCTTCTTAAAATTGTGTACACAAGTTAGAACGTTAGAACTCTGTTTAAACATTAAGAAAAAACAATGCAGAATACGAGAACTTTGGAGAATTGTCGCCAGATATGTAAAAACTATCCAGCACGACAACGAAAATTAATTTTCGGGCTGATTTCAGCCTCTTAAAATTGTGTACACAAGTTAGAACGTTAGAATTCTGTTTAAACATTAAGAAAAAACAATGCAGAATACGAGAACTGTCGAGAATTGTCGCCAAATGTCTAAAAACTATCCAGCACGACAATTAAAATTAATTTTCGTGCTGATTTCCGCCTCTTAAAATTGTGTACACAAGTTAGAACGTTAGAACTCTGTTTAAACATTAAGAAAAAACAATGCAGAATACGAGAACTGTCGAGAATTGTCGCCAGATATCTAAAAACTATCCAGCACGACAACGAAAATTAATTTTCGGGCTGATTTCAGCTTCTTAAAATTGTGTACACAAGTTAGAACGTTAGAACTCTGTTTAAACATTAAGAAAAAACAATGCAGAATACGAGAACTTTGGAGAATTGTCGCCAGATATGTAAAAACTATCCAGCACGACAACGAAAATTAATTTTCGGGCTGATTTCAGCTTCTTAAAATTGTGTATACAAGTTAGAACGTTAGAACTCTGTTTAAACATTAAGAAAAAACAATGCAGAGTACGAGAACTGTCGAGAATTGTCGCCAGATATCTAAAAACTATCCAGCACGACAATTAAAATTAATTTCGTGTTGATTTCAGTCTGTTAAAATTGTGTACACAAGTTAAAACGTTAGAACTCTATTTAAAAATTAAGGAAAAACAATCCAGTATACGAGAACTGTCGAAAATTGTCGCCAGATATGTAGAAACTATCCAGCACGACAATTAAATTTAAGTTTTGTGCTGATTTCAGCAATTTAAAATTGTGTACACAAGTTTAAACGATAGAACTCTGTTTAAAAATTAAGGAAAAACAATGCCGTATACGAGAACTGTCGAAAATTGTCGCCAGATATGTAAAAACTATCCAGCACGACAGCTAAATTCGAGTGTAGTGTTGATTTCAACCATTAAAAATTATGTGCACACGTTTAAACGATAGAACTCTGTTTAAAAATTATAGAAGAACACAGCAGTATTCGATAACTGTCGAGAATTGTCGCCAGATACGTAAAAACTATCCAGCACGACAATTAAATTTTAGTTTCGTGCTGATTTCAGCCTTTTAAAATTATGTACACAAGTTTAAACGTTAGAACTCTGTTTAAATATTATAAAAAACACAGCAGAATACGAGAACTGTCGAGAATTGTCGCCAGATATGTAAAAACTATCCAGCACAACAATTAAATTTTAGTTTCGTGCTGATTTCAGCCTTTTAAAATTGTGTACACAAGTTTAAACGATAGAACTCTGTTTAAAAATTAAGAAAAAACAATGCGGAATACGAGAACTGTCGAGAATTGTCGCCAGATATCTAAAAACTATCCAGCACGACAATTAAAATTAATTTCGTGTTGATTTCAGTCTGTTAAAATTGTGTACACAAGTTAAAACGTTAGAACTCTATTTAAAAATTAAGGAAAAACAATCCAGTATACGAGAACTGTCGAAAATTGTCGCCAGATATGTAGAAACTATCCAGCACGACAATTAAATTTAAGTTTTGTGCTGATTTCAGCAATTTAAAATTGTGTACACAAGTTTAAACGATAGAACTCTGTTTAAAAATTAAGGAAAAACAATGCCGTATACGAGAACTGTCGAAAATTGTCGCCAGATATGTAAAAACTATCCAGCACGACAGCTAAATTCGAGTGTAGTGTTGATTTCAACCATTAAAAATTATGTGCACACGTTTAAACGATAGAACTCTGTTTAAAAATTATAGAAGTACACAGCAGTATTCGATAACTGTCGAGAATTGTCGCCAGATATCGGAAAATTATCCAGCACGACAATTAAATTTAAGTTTCGTGCTGATTTCAGCCATTTAAAATTGTGTACACAAGTTTAAACGTTAGAACTCTGTTTAAAAATTATAGAAAAACACAGCAGTATACGAGAACTGTCGAGAATTGTCGCCAGATATGTAAAAACTATCCAGCACGACATTTAAATTCAAGTGTCATGCTGCTTTCAACCATTTGAAATTGTGTACACAAGTTTAAACGATAGAACTCTGTTTAATAATTTTTTCCTACTGATTTCCTGTAACGAAGAGTAGTTGCTGTCAATTTTGATTTATTTTAGTTAAAATTAATTAATTATAGCAACTCAAGCCATTCCCAATTGCTATTTATCATGGATATAATAAGCTTAATAACAGTGATGTTTTTTTTAATTTATTTAAAAAATAAAAAGTTTTCAAACAAAAGGTTTGCACTTAAATAATCGAGTTTTCAAAGTAAACATTAGTAAGATCCTTTTCGTAGCCTTTACGTGTTTAACATTTTTTACTCTTATCATAGCTATTGTTGTATACTAAATATTGGACCAAAGTCTATTTACAAACAATGGAATGACTTTCTCAGAATTAAAGTCAGAATAAATGAATTTTATTTCCACACTAATAAAGATTATTCCAAAAAAGTCAATTTTATGTGATTTAAAAATTGGACTTGTCATAAATGTTCCTTTAGACTGTATGCATTTTGTGCTATTAGAAATTATGAAAGGTTTAAGTTTGTGGATTAAAGGCATTCACGAAACTCGTCTAATAAAAAAAAATATCAATGCAATCAATAAAAAATTGAATTTAATATACAAATCAACTCGTTATATGTTTGCAAGAAAACGTAGACTAATAACAAAATATAACAGATGGAAAGCGGTTAAATTTAAAACTTTTTGTTACATTATAGTCCATGGATGATGAAACCATATTTTAAAAAACATTATTGTCTGCATTTTCTATTTTTACATTACGCAATTCTTGCGGATACTAATATGTGACGATTTAATAACAAAATGCATTTAGGCAAATGCATTATTATAATATTTTGTAAAAGAATTTCGTGACTTATATGGATAAGATTTTGTATATCATAATGTTCATAATCTCATTCATTTAACAGAGGATATAAAGAAATTTGGTTCACTGGATAAATTTAGTTGTTTTCTATTTAAAAGCTATATGTATAAAATTAAAATAATGTGGAAAACATCAAATAAATCATTATCACAATTCATTAAAAAAATTAACAAATTT